>NW_009232510.1:66657-145445 GCF_000690835.1 Fulmarus glacialis
CCTGATACCTAAAGAAGAAAAGATAACAAATAATGAGCTAATCAGTGATCCATTATTTTCAGGACAAGGATCGGGAGATGACCTTGCTGTTATTCCTTCTGTAGTGCCATTGGCTGTCAAAGAAATCATGAGTACTTCAAGTCCTCCAACTTCTCATCCTGCAAATACAGGACCCAAACTTTCAACTGACAAGACACAAGACTTTGAAAGAGGAAGCACTGAGTCAAATGCTGAAGTTAATGAAGAAGTTACAAGTGCTGTAACTGAGCTGCTGTCAGAAACAGAGGACCAGTTCCCCAGCTCAGTGATCACCAGTTCCCCAGCTTTAGTGGAAGAGAGTTCCAAGAGCTTCAGCTCTAAAGAGATTAAAGAGATGACACATTATTTTGTTGCGGTTGAAGAACCTCACAATAAGGAAACTAACTATAGTAGAAGAGAAAATGAAACAGATAGGACAACAGCTACTTCTAAAGTTGTTTCTCAAGATGAAACTTCACATTTGCTAATTAAAGATGGCGTAACTCCTGTTTCTGTTATACTGAGTGGAACTCCCAACCTTGAAACAGAAGAATCACTTGTAACATCAACAACAAAAATGCCAGGCAGAGTATTGCCTGAAAGCTCTGGAGAAGGATCTGGCTGGGTTGGTGTTTTGGATTCATCTTCTCCTGACATGTTTACTCATTTGTCAATACCTCCTGTGTCAAAAGTAGAACTAAATGCTTCATCTAGTGTTCCTGGGGAAGTTTATTCTGAAGTTATGATAACAGAGGCACCAATAGATGGATCACAGAGTGTGATCACAGGACTAGCATCCCTTCTTACGGAAGAAAAAGAGATAGTGGCAAATCCATCTGCTGTTCAACCAAAGACAGCTACATCAGAAGAACTAACAAGTGATACGGGGATATATGAGAAAATTATTCCCATGATTGATGATAAAAGAAGTGTTATATTGAATGTTTCTGTTTACGGTGATATTACATTAATTGAAGAACGACTTCAAATCCCATCAGAAGAAACAACTATTATAGACATGGATCACTCAAAATCAATGCCTGAAGATATAATAAGTGTGCAGACAATGCCAAATCCTGTCATACAATCAACATATGACAGTGATGATAGCATGACAGCTGAAGGGGAGAAATACAATTCAACACCTAAATTTTCCATAACCAAAGAGAAGACACTTGGATCTGGTGATAGTCTTTCTTTGACTACTTCCCGTCAGCCAAGTAGTGAATCAGTAACAGCTGGGCACAAACCAAAATCAGATGACAAGGATTTGGGTTCGGGGAATGCCATGAAGTTTGCAACAGAAACTCTCATCACTGCTGAACTCTCTGAACTGGGCATTTTCCTTCCTACAGTACCATCATTGGCAAGCCCTCATGCGCCTCATGAGTCTAAACATGTTGTAACAAGCACAACAGAAGACACCTACGAGCTGAATACTTCAGCAAACAACAGAGTAATAGCAGATCAAAGTGAAACAATCTCTGTCTCTGGCTTTTCTGGAATGGGCCAAGAAGAACTGGATGATAAGCAGCCTGTAGTTCCTTCTCTTACACCAGTTTTAACTACTGAGACAGAAAAGGCTTTGACAACTGACATGCTTGATTTAAGTATTATCACCACACAACGTACATCCCAACTGACAACTGTATCTTCTAGCAAGAATGAAGAAAAGCACCCTACAGTATACACAAACACAAAATCAGCATCAGCAGAGTACGAAGAAACAGATTCAGTGAGCTTTTATTCTGTACCTCAAACTCCTAAATCGTCAGTAACTGTTCAGTTAGTTAATGGAGTATCTGAGTATCCTGAGGTAATCATTCCAAGTACATCATCATCAAAGGATTCAGATCTCTCCGATCATTCATCAGAAGGAACCTTCAAAGAGGTTAGTTCTGATATAGCAGCAACATATAAACCACCCACTACAGACCTTCTCGACAGAACAGAGTCTTCTCTACTGGAGTTTTCTCCCAAGCCCGTCTCAGAAAGCACAACTACTGAAAGTACTCCTCACTTTAGTAGACCTGTAACAGACAGGACTGAGGAGACAGAAACCTCTGTAACTGATTTGGCTGTTGAGGAAGAAGCTACTGTTTCTGGAGATTCTCCATCAATACATGTCTTGCCTACTGCTTTTCTGAATTTTGGAGAAAGAGTAAGCACAGATGTTCTGAAAGTTAGCACAATAGAAGTTGAAGCTTCCTCAGAGAGAGTGAACAACCCCCATCAAGAAGGTGACAGGAGTACTGAGAGAGAGATCCCATGGCTTTTTTCCACACCTGTTTCAGATTTACCCAATAGTATTGAAGGTGAAGTATTTAAACCTGATCAGGAAGCAGTTACAATGCTAGCTTCATCTTCACAACCTTTGGATAGAAGTACGGAAACACAGTCAGCTTTGTTTGGTCGAGAGGAGATCACGACAATTTCTTCTAACATTGCAACAAACAGCACTGCCCCTGGAAACAGTCCGTATCAAAATGAGCAGTCAACGATAAGCTCTGAGGAGCCAAATACTATTGAAGTGGTAACTTCGTCATTTTCCCTTCCGGAAGTTACTAATGGATCAGATTTCCTGATTGGCACCAGTGTGGGTTCAGTTGAAGGCACAGCAGTGCAAATTCCAGGTAACTTCCAAATATGATCACTGTCGTATATGTTTGTTGTGATACTTGTAAATGTGTGTCTTAACTCTGATAAGATGTATGACAATCAGAGTACCATGTAAAATAACAATGGAACTCATGAGCTTCAAGCTTTGAAATCAGCATGATTGTTACCCCTACAAAGTGAAGGAGGATGGGGGTACCAAAAGTCAAGTTCAGTGACTTTTCCTGAGTGCTTGCATCGTGGAGCTCTGGATCAGACTTGAGGTGACCAGCCAGTTCCAAAAGACAGGAAGGTAACATTGATTGTGGTAGAGAATTCAGCTGCAATTATTTAATTTTCCGATTTCCAACAGATAATTTTGTCTGATAGCTTTTCTGTGTTGGCATGATGATAGTACTTATACAATTGGTTTATAGATAGGATTGTTTTATAGCATCTTGCAGTTGACTTAGAGAGCAGATCTAGTGTGCATTTTAGGATGAGAATTTTCTATAAAAATGAACTTCCCTTAACCTACAAGATAACTTTCCAGAGAAGGGAAAACCGAGACTTCATGTTTTCAGCCTGTCTGTAGATTTGACTGGTTGATACAGTGTCTGTCTCTTATAAATTACAGATCTTTTTGTTAGACGTCATTTGCCTCAGTATTTTGTTTTACATAATAGTTATTAGGCACCATTTCACCAAATACATAGATGATGCAGGTAGCGTCAGTATGAATAGTGTGGCTTCAATTCATATTTTATCTAGATATAGCTGAGGAAAGAACTGAACTGGCTTAATTTTATAGGGTTTTCTATCATTTTTCCTGAAATAATCCAGGTAGCTGTCAATTTGAAAATGTTTGCTGAGAAAATATCCGGTCCATAGGAGGACAAACAGACAGTGAATGCACAATAAACATCGTTAGGTGCTTAACATAGACCTACATTTGGGACTTGCAGTGAAGCAGCCCTAAAACAAGCACCCTATTTTATGGATACGATAAGATTCTTTTCAAAACTTCCAAAGCGAGATCCTGCCCTCTTAATTGCAATCACCAGCTTATGTAGACGGGATATTCTTCTGGAGGCTTTCAGTTGAACCTTCTGCTTTCCAGTGACTAGATAGGGAACTTGGTAATTTAAAGAGACTTCTTTGAATGTTTAACTTGCAAGGGTAAAATAGATGTTACTTATCTGATGTTACTTATCTTTTGTTTCATAAACCCTAGTTGGATTGTTTTGAAAAAATGTAACCAAAAATCTAAACTTTTCTCATGTTTCTGAATTAACTTAGGTTACAGAACTCTCTTACCCATTTCGTAAGTTTTCAAAGCCAGGGCTTTCTTGTTTCCCAGAAGGACTGTCTTCATGATTTTCCTCTAACTCTTGAGAAGCTAATACATAGAAATGGTTATCTAGTGTGTACTTGTTTGTGCGAGTGATTGCTCCTAGGCATTAAATCAGATACAAATACCTAGGTGTCTAAACTCAGTTGAAACAAACATCACTAGAAGGCATAAAACTCTGCAAGGAAAAGCTATTTAAATGATAACTCCCATAACAACCAAGGATTTCACAGCAGGTAAGCTTTTATCTTAATCTTTAGTTCAATTACAAATCTACTCAGTGCCTTTATTTCTATTCTTGAAATGTGTTTTTAAGACAGACAGGTGGGAAATATGCATGTGTGAAAACGTCCTTTCAAAGAAATAAGAGTTTGTGGGCATTGATTGATTAAATATAACACAGTAAAACAACAGCAGCCAGCCAGTATGTTCTGTGTACCCAGTCATTCTACATAAACTAACCCTGTTCAAAAAAAAAAGCATTTTCCATTCATTTTGCATATGCTTAACTGTTTTCAGCTACAATTAATTGTCATGTCATGCAAACTAAATCCTCAATAGAATATCATGACTGCCAAATATGGTACAAATTGCTACGAAAAAATGTAATTCTGAAAATTATTTATACCGGTTCATAGTAAATGCCAAGTTGTTGTTAAAATTGAAAATAACAATGCCTGAAAATAAGCTTTACTATTTCACAAAACTATCTTATTCTCAGTAGCCTATTACGTTAATAGAGTTTCCGTAACTACAGTAAAACCTGCAACATCAATGCAGAAATGAAAAAAGATTTTTTCTTCTAAAAAAATCAGAAAGACACCAGTTCCTTGAAACTACAGAATCAATTTTCTTTTCCTGCTTGTTTAACAGGCCAAGATCCATGCAAAAGCAATCCCTGCCTTAATGGTGGTACCTGCTATCCGCGTGGTTCATTTTACATCTGTACCTGTTTACCAGGTTTCAATGGCGAGCAGTGTGAATTAGGTAAGCTGATGCCATCTAATACTGATTAAGTCGAGTATAAAGTTTTCATACATGAGATCTGCAGAAGTAGTGTGTTTTGAAGTTGAAGAATACATAGGCATTTGAAAAATTCTACAGTGAGGCCTTACTTAAGAAGAGAACAATAAAACAAAGGAGGTCCACTTACCCCTTTTCTCTCTCCCCATAGTGCACAGATGTGTACGCACACAAAGCTAAGAGAATTGTAAATGAACTACGTGACCTAGAATTCATAACATTAAATTCATAAATACATCAAGTAAACCAAATAAACATTAATATTTGGGATAGTTCTTAAAAGCTTTGTGTAATTATTTGAAAGGGTAGTAAAATAAACTAATGCCAAATGTGACTGGGAAGCTGGGCACTGAATGCCAGCTTGATGTTTTTTCAAGGAAATTGTAAATATGATCATAATCATATACATCTTTGGTATAAATTAGTATTTTGGTAACTCTTCTAGCTGAGGACCTCTTCAAACTGCCTGTGACATCTGTGTTTACCTGCTATGACTGTGGGTTTCAAAAGACTCAACAGCCCACTTCAGAATAACCAGCTTTTCCTTCCAACCAGCAAGCCAAAGTATGATAAAAGTGGTAGTTTGGCTGTTTAGTGTAGAGCTGGTTTAAGCTTTTGAAAAGTTGTAAGTTTTATTCCTTGATAAATACCATGGATTTGCCTGTTACACAGTTGCCTGCCAAATTTGAAAGAAAAAAACTCATGCAATGTTGCTAAAATGAATTCAACTCATCATAAATAGCTTGGGAGAAAAAAGCCCAACCCCACCCAAAGGTTGATATCAGTGCAGCATAATTGTCAGGATTACTATGGTTTTATTTGTATTCTGCAAGACAGTATGTGATTAAAAAAATAATTAGCCAGTATCTTTCTCTGCTTTCCCAGCTCATGTTGATGAGTTTGCTAGTTCCCTAGTGCGTTGTTGCTGGTAGATACCAAGTTTTAGATGTTGCGTCTTAAATCTTCTTTGTCAAGGAATATGGCATTCCCTAGTTGCAAACCAGAGGTCAGAGGTAATAATTTTCTCTTTTTTTTTCAGATTATAAAAGAATAATCTGGCCAATTCACATCCCCTAGAACTCTTAGTGGCTTATTAACGAATTGGAGTGGGATGCTCCACAGCCAGTCGCCATATAGAAATGTGTTCTGTAGTGCTTAAGAAAGTAAACCTCATCATTTTAAGCCCTGGATTCAGGGATGTTCTGGATTTAATACATAAAATGTTGATTTGAGATTCAGGGATATTCTCTATATAAGGCATAAAACGTTGACTTGAGAGCTTTCCAAATGACTGGAACAACTAAGACCTAGCATAAGATTTGAACAGAAGTAGTTTTTTTAAATAAAAATATTAAAAAAAAAGCTTTTCACATGATGCAGCAGTTATTCCTAGGATTGCACAACTGTTTGTTGGTTTGTAGATATGTTTAACTTATGTCTTATATTTTAATAGTCAATCACTACCAGCAGTTCACTTTGGACTAAGATATTTGCAAACTCTGCACTGAAGTTTAAGCTGTGATTGTTTCAGAGGGACAGCACTTATTGAAAACAGCATATGATCTTTCTAAAGAGACATACTAGCTTATAACCTGTGCAAATACATGCACAAAGTAATTATATTAAATGAACTAGTGCTCCAATTTAAAAGGTGAAGACGAGGTATTTTAGCAGCCAGACGAGTGGGGGAGAGAAATATTGTTTCTTTACACCAGAGCCATAGGCTCAGCAGTAAACCTGTGCATGACTATCAATGTTACTATCTGACTGGTCATTTAGGGAGATTGTCTTTATGATGCTTTGTTGTTATCTTGATAAGATTTGACAAGGAAGAAATGAGAAATGCAAACCAATAAGATGTCAGGGTATGCTGCTTTGCAGACTGAAATTAGCAGTCTATTTGATGGTATATGATAAGATTTCCAATATTTGAGGTTCATGAAGATATTTGAGGTTCATGAAGATATTTGAGGTCTCCAGTACTTGATAAGAATTTTTTGTGCCACGGTCACACACTCAAGTCAAATTTTCTACCAGTACGGGAAAATGCTACACACTGCACAATATCACTTCTTTCTCAGCTACACAAAGAGGAATTGAAGGTCTACATTTTAGAAATTAACTTAGGAGTCAGAGTGCAGGATATCAAATTGTGGTTCAGTAATGTCACATTTCTTTAGGAAACTGCTTCTTGACTTGTGGATGAAGAGAAAGGAAGGTTGTGCATAGTGAAATCAGTTATCATGCAAATAAACTGGTCACTTGGATCTTTTGCAATACTTCATTCTTCTGGATTGAACTGGTCCTAGTAATAAGTATCACTAAGGCTGAAGAACATTTCCCTTCTAGGAGGTGGGTGGATTATAAAAACACTTCTATCTTTATGTTGTAGATATCGATGAATGCCAGTCTAACCCTTGCCGGAATGGAGCCACGTGTATAGATGGCCTCAATACCTTTACTTGCTTGTGTCTGCCAAGCTATATAGGTGCTCTCTGTGAACAAGGTAAGGTGTATTCTTTAATCTATGGTAATTGAGGTAATCTGTTTCCATTTCAACACCCTTCTGGAGTAACTAGGCAAAGCCTCCTAAAAACGAGAGAATAGAAGAAACTGGAAAGTCATCAGTGATGAGGAGAGATTATAATTTTTGACTATGTTAGACTCCACTGATTTGTGGCTCAGGACTTTTTGTTTTAGGTTACATCTGCACCATCTTTTGCAGATGGATGAGAGCAAACTCTATCCACATGCTAACCTGACTGGAAGTCACATTACTGCTGTACCAAATAGAAACTGATATATTGGGCAGTTTCCGTGTCAAAATAACAACAGCCATACAGTTTTCAGGTGGCTCCAAGGCAAGCACAGCCTGCTCATATTGGCTTGCAAACTACTCGGAAGACACATAACTCATTACTGTAGTGATGCTTATGGGATAACGAGTGGGAGCAGAGTTACTCTCTGACCAAGCTTCTGTCTTTAAAAAATATATACAGTGTGAAAGACATATCAGAATCCATCACTTCCAACAAGGATCACTAGAAAGTAGGAATAGTCTACTGAATATGCCAGGTGATATACCCACCCACTGGGGACCATAGCCTTTACAACTTCATCCAGAATTTTCAAATTGATTTGTTGTGTGATTATTTTAGAAAAATAGGTGCAGGATCACAATTACAAGGAACTTGTAAAAGGCTTGTAAAGTGGACAGCTGAAATCAGATTAAACATCCAAGACTCTGTAATTGTTAGAACATTGCCTGCAAGAAATCCTACTGTATTTACAAGAAATATTTACAGTGCAAGGTGCTTACTCAATATGTGCATGTACAAGGAAGAATAGGGTACCAAAATCTGTCAGTAAAATTAATGAAGGCATTTATATGGGAAAAAGAAATGGTGTTTTAAAGTGTACTTTCTAAAGCTTATGAAAATACTTTTCTTTTTTTCTTCAGCTCAATGGTTTTAGTCACAGGTGAATGAACTGGACCTTTGAATTTGTTTAATTAATATTATGTATTTTTGTGTTTGTTTCTCGTCTTCAGTGAGAGGCAGTTTGCAAGCTCTTCCCACTCAACCTACAGAGATTTTTTTGTTAGAGCTGAAAACTCTCAAAACTGACCAGCTCCAGCACTTTGCACTGTTTAAATTTTTCAGTAGTCTGGCTAACCTTGTAATTTGAAAGGACTTTCTGAGTCTGTTCTCCAAAATTATAAGTTGACAGTGTTTTCACAACAAAAGAAATAAATGTTCTCCCTCCCTTCCTCCTCCTCTTCATTCCAGCAGATCCATAGTAGCGAGTGGCTCTGAGTACCGTGGTAGCTTTAAGCTGCTTTTTATGACCAACCTGAGAGCGCATTTTAGGTGGTTAATGGGAACATTTCCTAGTTTGTCAATCAGAACCAGAGCTCTACTCACTCAGCTTTGGAATTTAAATTTCCTCCACTTAAAGTCCTGCAGTGGTTTGGGACTTAGGAAAAGCATTTAGTGCCAAATTTCCACTCCACCAGACAAAATAAAACTGTGTTGGCGATTCAGACACGGTTGTCTGGCAAGCAGGCTTTATTTCAAGGCACCAGTCCTGACCTCACTAGATTTAAAGACCAGCCAGAACGACAGAATGCGTACCTCAGTGCCACAGGAAAGGTGGAGTTGAGCACACTGAGATTATATTTCATTACTCTTTTTTTTTCTCCAATATATACTATTCATTTTAGAAAGCTTTGAAAAAAGTCAGGCTGAAGGACTTTCTTAGGCATGGTGCTGAGTATTCAAAATGCCATGGAAGGGAATGGAAGCAGCAAGTGTGCATTGCTTCTGGAAATGAAGCTCAAAGTAGGAGACAACTCCACCGCGTCCTGGTCCTATGACGCCAGTGTAGAAAAAACGTAGAGCTCAGAATTTCACCCAAATGCCCCCGCTAGACTTTTCTAGACTAAGGGATCTTTGGTTGATGTATTATGCCTGTGTCAGCGTTAGGAGGGGATGTGACCAGAGGACAGCGCAGCTGCACATCAGGGAGCTCCGGCAGGTGGTAGAAGTTAGAGGAGCCTTCAGGGTGATCTAACCTAGGGTGAGGGAAATCAATCCTGAGACTCAGTGAGCTGTAATTGGCTCCCTGACAGCCGTTTTTCTTGCCAGGTGGAAACAGTTCAGCAGACAATCTGAGCCCAGGAGCTTCTTCCTGAAGAGAGCTAAAGTTGTCTGACGTTAGAAATAGAGCAGCTGAGGGTGTTTCTTTTTTAAACTAGATTGGTAACTCAGTAAGCCAGCATCGGTTCTGGTTCAGACTAGATTAAAAGTGAGTGGAGTACCTCTGTTAGATAATATCCTCTTTTGCCCACCACATGTATCTTTTCAAAGTACAGATGCATATTCTGCATGCCACTTGGTGACATTTGAACGTCACTTCTTAAAATGCAGAAATATCCCAAAAACACTTCTTCAAAGGGTGGCTGCAGGCTACGGTAGATCTTGATGCGAGTCTTATCCTGGGGGAGCCATCAGTCTTTCCATTGACACCCCTCTGTGAAAAGCCCTTATGAGAGCTCTCATTGTCCATATAAATGAGCCCAGAGCTCAGATACTCCCAGTTTTGATGCCTGAAGCATTGCTTTGCAAGCTCCATGTTTGGGGACAGAGGAGAGGAGGGTTGTTTGATACCCTGTCTCCCACCGGGCTGGTGGAACCAACTGTAGAGAATAGTCCCCATGGACCAGTGGCATGTATGAAAGTCTGCGGCTGTTGTTGCATTATCTGGCCATCTGTATTTGTGGTGAGGAATACTTTACTTCATGAATAGTTACATGGGAAACAACAAAATGATAGACGCTTGCAATTTGAACCTCAATTTCAAGAATAAGTGTTCTTTATGAGAACTGTCTGAGCACCTGTTTAGATTTTCCTTTTCCTTCCTTGGCTGGCTAGAGTTTCCTTTTCTTTTTCTCCTTTTGCTATTCTAACTGGTGTCTACCTGCTTTCAAGGAATGGTGTTTGTATTTTAAACTTAAGGTTTGGCTTTCTCCGCTGCAGATCTCTGCAGGCGCACCTAGTTAGCCTGTTTACCAAATGCAGCTGCATGCACGGACCTATGTGCCAAAATGGCACACGTATTTGTTACGGGACATGCCTCCTTGGGATAATACAACCAGCTGTTCTCTTCCAGGTTCTGAAAACAAAACAACTGTTTTTTTTAATCATCATATGAGGAACAATGTTTTTTTATAACCCAAGTTCATTGTTCAAATATCTGTGATTACTCCAGTCTCATTTGATTCACTTTGTTCCCAGGTCTTGGTAGCTTGGGATGGAAGTATTTGAGAAGACCTCAGTGCAAAGATACTTTCTGAAAACAGATGGTCTCTAACTGATGTCTTTTAGCTGAGAAGGAATTATTTTGAATATTTACCAGAGACATGGTTTCTCCTCAAGATATGTGGGCTAATGGGCCTCAGGCATTTGTTCATTAGCTGAAGGCAGACAGTCACAGATAAAATTCACAGCTGCGTAAGACTCTCATTATGTTCTAGTACCTGTGTTTCAGTCTTCATTTTCTTTAAGCCTCTTATGGAATTCTTTAAAGACAAGGGACCTATTGTCAGCAGCTTATTGCAGCTGTTGAAAAAGTGGACCTATCTATGTATTAAACCTACAGAGAACTTTTTTTTTTAATGCGGTGTTTAGAGATGTTGTTATACATATACAACTGCAGTTACAGAGAACAGAAGCTATGTAAGTAACTCCTTGCACACATCACTGAAAAAGCCTGTAAATTGTCATAAATCTTAATACTAGTCAGACAACTTTTAAAACACCATATATATGGCAAGCAGCGTTTCAGTCTTTCTATCACATTCTGGAATAAGTTACAAAAAGCTGTGACTACCTGCCTGGATAAGTATACAATGAACATGGAGTATTGTATTCAGTAAGTGCTAGCACCTACTCTGCTCACAAGTAATCAGGTCGGAAAATTTACAGCCACCTGCAATTAGACTTTACTGGTTCAATAAAGGCATTAAAAACTTATACCCATATGGAGCCCTTACCTTTGTGTCACCCTTTGAGCTTTGTTAATGTAGTAAGATACACACACTCAGGACAAAGCACTGCAGAGATGAAATAGTCCCCACATTTTTACTTGCTTGGTTTGCATTTTTCATCCCCTAGCGTCCTGACTCTCCCTTTCCCCATTCCTTTTTCCCTCTTCTCATCAACCTCTCTTCTCAAAAAAAAAAAGAAAATCCTCACTTCCCCTTCTAAAAATCCTATGTGTTTTATAGCCATCAGCTCTGTCTTTTTCTGTCTTCGTAGATTTGGGCTACAAACAGGTGCAGAAGAAGTTATTCAACTTTTCCCTTTTGGAAAACAACATGCCATTTTGGATAGGAGGGAGGAGTTGTATGTGCACTGCAGTGCATCATTTCAACTAAGAGTACCTATGCCACTGTTTGGCATCCTCTATCTTAAGAAGAGAAATTTTGTTACTTATGCTTCATGCTCAGGCCATTACACCTCATTCTTTGAACCCAGTCTTCTAGGTTTTGTGTTTTCTAGCCTCTTTGTCTCCCCCAAGTGCCTTTCAGCTGATCTCTCGAACTGTGCACTTCTTCCCTAGCAGAAGCCAGGGAAGGCTTGATTAGAATAGCCTGGAAATGCTCTCTGGCCACGATTTTCTCAGCATGCAATGCTGCTTGTTATTATCTGACTTCTTTCCTGTGGGACAAGGGAGTCCCTGAACAAGATGAATAATAAAATCTTAAGTGCCTTCACAAAGGACATAGCACTGTTAGTCAGCATGGTGTGGTTAAACAAATGTTCTAGAAAACCAAAGGCAGACTAAACTTTAAAATGGCCTAGATGCCAGAGATTAAAGCTGTATCTGCAGCCTGCACCTCATAGAGAATACAAAGAGGGAAAAGATAAAAAACTAACAAGCTGGTAGTATAGATTACATTCCTTTTTCATAGCTGGGATTACTCAAGGCACAAGCAGTTTTCTACAGCTTAACTTGTTGAAAATAGAATAGAGATAATCAGTGTAAGCTCTATTATGCCTTTGTATTTGGTACATTTATGTCTGTACTGATGACTTTTAGAAAACGATTTTGATACCAGACTCCTAAGACAAAGACTGCTGTGCTATTAGTGTTGCCAGGAATTGTCAGAGAAATTCTGGTAAGCCTCTGAAGTGATACGTTTGCACTTTTAAATCCATTTATGTACATGTAAAGTCTGGTTTTTATCTTGGGAGATTTAAAAACTTTTTAAAAAATAGACACTTCGGTGCTTCAGGATGTGAATGGCCTCTTCCTGCTGTGAGTTAAGAACCAGACTTATGTTGTGAAAAAATTGTTCCACAATTGTCGTTCAGGTGGCAGCTGCTTAAACCTAAGAAATATCATAGTTAAAGAATTTGCAGTCATATGTCGTTGGCATATTCTGTAATATTTGGCTTTTTCTGTACTAATGCAAAAAAAGCCCCTTTGGTCAGAGCATGTTATTGACTATATTGACTTACTGAAAATAAGAAATCCAATTTCATACCTGGAACATATCTATACCTCTGGAAAGGCCAGACAGTTGCTTTCAGGCCCAGTTTTGTTTGGGGATTGATAAAACTTGGTGGGAAGTGGCAAATTCCTGTTTGGTGGGTGGGGTGGCGAAGGCCAAGCTTTGTGCTTCTGTTCTTCAGCTTCCTGCAACCGAGGACCTTCAGGGTGAGCCATCATGTACTTAGATAGCTGGAACCGCCAGTAGTCGCAACAAGCTGTAATCTTGGGCTGAAGTGTCCTTTATGATGCCATTTCATCTGCCATAACTCAAAACAGTCTGAGTTTTCCCTATTGTTTCTCCCATTCCTCCCTAAAACTCTCTCTTCTCAGTGGCAAGTTCTTCTCATCATCAAGCACAGCTCAGACACATTCAGGCATCATATTTTGCCCATCTTATTAATACTGATTTTTGTCTGTGATTCATTCCTGCAGTGTTGGTGCAGAAGCAAACTTGGAACCGGAATTTAGCTGTTTCTTGCCATCTATTCTGTTTACAGCTGCCTAACCTTGACAAAATAATTAACATCAAATCCACGGATTGTTACTGTTCCAAGGCTCGTGTTTATTTCTTTTTAGATGAAAGGATATACTGGCTGATGTGAACTTCTGTCTATTATGCATTCTTATCAGTACCATCCCTCATACAAGCACAGACAATGTGCATTTCATTACTTTGTATTTCAGCTTTACAGCCTTCCTTAGAAACTGATGCCTAAAATTTATTAAGTTAGGCTTTGTCAAGAAGATGGGTTTTGGAGGAGGGTTTAGAGGGATAAGTTCAGAAAGATAATACTGCAGCTTTGCATCTGTGGACTGAACAATCACAAGCACTTTCCTTCATTATTTTCAGTTATCAGTTTCTTCCAAACCAAGGTAATTCAATACAGTCATTCAAAGAACTATTTGCCCTTGCAAGTAAAAATTCCCATCCTCATATACAGACTCAGAAAACTCAGATGAAATGTAGACTAACTGCAGTCCAGCATCCAGGCATTTCATTCATCCAGAGTTATGGACTGAAGGTGTCCTCCTGAGATTGTCCAGATACAGCACAATTTGATTAGTGGAAGCTCACAAAGTTGCCAGTTGCATTTATACTCCTTACGTAAGTAATATTCTTGCAGCTTGTACTGAAACTGGGTAAAGAGAACTACCTGAAAATGTAATGAGGTCTCAAGGATGAGTGTTGATTATTTACATTTGTACTGCTTAACGGGTGGGTATCTTCCTGAACATTTGCCCTGCAGAAAATCCATCTGTTTGCATGAAACATGCCTGTGTTTCACACCCATTGACAGAGATGTGATTTATTTGTTTGTCACAGACACGGAGACCTGTGATTATGGCTGGCACAAGTTCCAAGGACAGTGCTACAAATACTTTGCCCATCGGCGTACATGGGACACGGCTGAAAGGGAATGCCGTCTACAGGGAGCACACTTGACAAGCATCTTGTCTCATGAGGAGCAGATCTTTGTGAACCGTATGTATTGTTAGGATTCCTCTGAACAAGAGCTGGCACTGGGGGTTCAGAGCTAGTGAAATATCCTCCTGATCACTCAGCTTTTATATGTCCATCTTAAAATATACTTTTAAGATGTTTAAAAGGCACACTTCGTGTTCTTCATGTTTACTTTTGCAGTCAATGCAAGTTCCCTACCACTATTAAGTTATTATTCATTACATAGAAAATACTTTGGTTTTGAGGAAGAGAATGGGAACTATTGTTTTGGCATTGGAA
The DNA here is from genome assembly GCF_000690835.1 of Fulmarus glacialis. NCBI lineage: Eukaryota > Metazoa > Chordata > Aves > Procellariiformes > Procellariidae > Fulmarus > Fulmarus glacialis. The sequence continues at coordinate 81,444 of NW_009232510.1, forward strand.
ATTGATGAAACATCTTTTTCTGGAGGCTTTAGATTTTTGGTGCACCTGACATCAATGACCATGCCACCATATGTTGTATTAGGTAGGCATAAAGAAATTGTTCCTGTATTTTGTGTTGCACAATCTAGACAACACTGGTCACAGCCTAATCAAAACTTGAAAAATGTTGATTAAAATACGTGCTTTTATTATTTTAATCTGTTTTGCTTTTTTTTTCTCCCCCTCATATGCGCTCAGGTAGGAAACTAATCTATTTTCTTTGGGAGATGCCATCAGGAGGGAAGAGACAGGGTTGTTTAAAACTGTTAGATGAGAATCTGCATTTTTATAGACATCCCAAATTAAAATTGAAAAGCTGAAAAACAGCCTGTAAATAGCTTTTTGTATAATAAGTAGAGGAATCTTAATCAGACAGGATGTCTGATTCATTCTGTGCAAATTCTTTTTATTTTCTTTGGTGAAATCTCTTCCATTTATGGGAAGGTTAATAAAAATATCCTTCTTGTTCCTTAGGTATTGGGCATGACTACCAGTGGATTGGCCTCAATGACAAGATGTTTGAGCGTGATTTCCGCTGGACTGATGGTAGCCCGCTGGTAGGATGCCTTTGAAATTAAATCACTCATTCATTTCTTTTTGTGGTGGCTTATCAAATTCCCACCAACAATGAGGGAAGCTGCATGAAAAAATGCAGTCACTAAATATGCACCCAAGCAAACAGCCAGCAAACTCTTGTTTTGGAATAACTACTGTTTTGTAGTATAGTTCTAAAATCTTATTCTTAGTTCTTACTGTTGTATATGTGGGAGCTTTCAAAGCTTCCAAACAGAAAAACTCAAAAAGTCTGAGACTGCAATTTAAGGGTCTCTGCTGGAGCTGGTTTGTGCTCTTCTGGTCTTACACAGGGACACATGTGTGGCAATTCTCCTCTCCCTTCTGTGTATGGAGCAGAATGCATTTTTGGGATGAGGATATGGCATTCAAGCTCTTGTGTTTGCTGGGTCTGTGAGAGTGCAGAAAGGAGCCTCTCAAGTATTGTTGGAGATTGTTCTAGTCTGTATGGCAGCTCTACAGTTAGGATGGAGAAGCAGCCATCCTTAGGTGGTTCAGGAGGCCTGTAACCAATAATCCGTCCATAAAATTTTAAGATGCTGTTGATACCTCTTATTGCCTTAAAACAAGAAAGAAAATCAGCAGAAGGAGAGGGAGAACACTCTCTATCCACCTTTAACTAACCTAAATCAAAGAGCTGATGGATACAGGAAATGATTGAGCTCTTTCCAATTCAAAACAGTCTCTTTCGTAGAAGGGACAGATGATTTATTGCTGTTTAATACCCATTGAAGAACATTACATAAAAAAACCCAAACTGATTATGCTTATTATTTTCCTTTCCAGTTGTGAATTCTTCTTAAAGCAGAAAGCATCTGGACACACATATGCACATGCTCACACATGCACGCAACAATCGTTGCTGCATACCATGTGGCTACTAACTTATGTAGAAAGACACCTGGGGCAAAGCAGGCGTCATTTATTACCATTTTATGTAAATAACCAGAGGTTTAAAGTCCTCTAAAATGACTTGTAAATAAGCCATTTCTTGGGGAAACTACCATATGTGGCAGGTGACAGTACAGGGGAAGAAAAAGATGATAAAACTTTCTGTTGCCTGACTGATTGCTCAGTACATCTGTGGTGATACCAGCGCAGCCATTTGTGCTTGGAGCCACAAAGTCTTGCAGGATGTAAGCAGAAGAGTTTTGTTTCATTGTTTTCTCTTGCCTATCCTCATGTATTTTTGGGAGGACAAGATGGGCCATGGCCTTGAACTCTACTCATTCTGGAGAGTTCATTCTCTGTTTTCTGATGTGACTTCTTACCCCTCACTGACAGTAACAGGCACCCTCTCAGGATGGTTTAGGTTTGGTTGGAGCTCAGGTGTGGTCCAGGCTCTCTGCAGTGGTTGGTCAAGGAGCCTACACTTCACTAAGGGCTCTAAAGTTAGTGAGATAAATTTGGGCATAAATATAGTGTCTGAAGGGGCAGCCCATCTTACACTGGGAAGTGTAAACCAAGATACTTGCTCTTATATTCCAAAGACAAATTCGATATGTCACTGAATCATGAATTCAAGGAAATTAAAATTAGGTCTAAGAGTCTATTTTTTAATTCAGGCTACTGGGCAAATGTGGTATTACATTTTTACGTTAATTTTCAATTTTAAGAAATGAAGATATTCTAGGAACAGAATAAGACCATCTGTCGAACAGATTTATTTTTTGATTGATCTTTTTTCCACTTTATTTTTCTTTTCTTTTTAACAACTTCCCTCTGTCTCTTCCTTTGGAAATAATTTAGGTGTCTCTTGAAATCATTTATGTTCATTGCTTCAATAGCTTTCCCTCATAACTTATTCCATATGGTTTCTGGATATCATGGTTCTGAGCAGCTTCCTCATTGGCTCCTTTTCCCTAGTTTGTAACTTATTTTTCATACTTTCTAACCACTCATCTTGTTACAGTGATTTATTACTTCTCTAGTAATTAATAGGAACAATACCATAATTAAATATATGCATCAAATGTTTTTCCCTGATGATGTCTTAAAATTCCAATGAATTTGAATACTGTTTAGGTCAAAAAATTACATCATTTATGTATTTGCAGGTGAACAGCAGTTGTGATAGCATTAAATGCTATAATATAATTTGTGATCATAAAATCAGCATTATTACATCGACACTCAGGTTCTAACCTGAATTTCTGAAATTAGAGGTAGCTCTTGCATATAGCCAAAATCTGAATAGCCTTCTTGTGTTTTACATATTAAGGTGCATCTGTAATTCAGCTGTTTCTAGCTTTGTTGCCCAGCTCCACGCTTTCTCAAAGATAATATTATCTATCTGCAATTCTATTCAACACTTCTGGCATAGAGGAAAATTTGTCAAGTCTGCTGAGTGTTCCTCTGATATAAGAGTTTTCTTGGAGATACTATCAGAAAAGCCACTCCAGCTCTTAGATAGACTTAGATAGACTCTTAGATAGACTGTGCATCTACAAGTGATGTACATTCATCTTTATCTTGATACTTCTTTGAATTTTCTGCCAATAACAGCTTGGTTTAATCTGAAAATCATGCTTACATGATTTTATTAGGTTTTGGATTTAAAAAAAAAGTTCTGATGCTTGGTAGGCTTAAAAGAAACAGCAAATGAACAACAACAGCAAGAGCAAGATATGTTGTGGGTGGAATTGTTGGTCCAGTGCTGCAGTTGACCCAGTACTGCCCAGATGAAATAGCCGTGATACATTTTAGTGATTTGCCTTTCACATGAGTTTTCTTTCTGAACCAAAAAAAACCCCCTAGAATTGGGAATCATTGAACCACAAGCTCTACCATTGAAGATTATGGAACAAGGTTTGGATTACTTTGGTACTCATTTTCCATGGACATAAGGAAACCCACAACTTAAATATTCAGTATGTTGAAAGGAACACTTTTGCCAGGTGTTGGCATGTATTTTATTAGCAATTTCTGGAAAAGGGATCAAATACCCATTTTTTTCTTTGCACCTAAAAGGTATTTCAACCAATCAGTTCAATGGAAGGAAATCAGTCCTTCAGCTCATGCCAAGTTGTGTTTTTCCAGATTTTTTAAACTGAAGTTAAGTGCCAGCCGCCATTAAATATGATAGCTGGACAAAGCACGTACGTGAGTTCCGTAGTGAAAACCAACAAATGTGCTTCCAAGTGCACTGCATATTGTTTCTAACTACAGTAAGCTATTGAATACACATGCCCACCTTAGCTATTTTTTGTGGACTTCATAGGCTTATGAGGACTGGCATACAAGTCTTGTGCTTTCTCACTTCCTCTGGCTCCCAAAATTCAGGGGGGGGGCTTTTTTTGAGCACACTTCTTGTCACTCATGTGACAAGATGGGGGTGATAAACTCACCTTTGTCATTGGCCTAGTAATGTGAGAAAGTTTAAATTCTCAGATGAGGTTGCGGAAATTTCCCTTACCTCATGAATCAGTGGATGATAGTTTCGCCGATCAAATAAGGAAAGGTCATTCAGTTTTCTGTGCGGTGTCCAGATGAGATCAGTTCATGCCCCTTCAGTGGGATGGGAGGTTTGTTTGTTTTTTAAGGCATGTGGGACAATGTGACTAAGATTTTTAAAAAGTGAGCGTATAGAATTAAGGTTCTTACTGGGAAACCTACACTGAACCTAAAGCACCCTTGACAGGCTCACAGCAATATTATTCAGCAATTATTCAGGTGCCTAGTAGTGGACTAACTATAGTCAGCCACTTTTGATGTTTTGGCATTCTTTTTTCAACTCCTATGGAAAATACTGGCTGTTAGCAATTAGTCAAAACCAGCAGCAGTCAAAAAAGCCCCTCTATTCCTCTGCATGTTTTTCATGTATCAACTGGAATTTGCGTTTAACTTGCAAAAATAATGCCAGTAAGCAAGTCTTGGAATAAATGAAGAGTGATCTTGTAAATACATGCTCTGATTCTCGGAGTTCCTCGAGGAAAATGTTGGTGTCTTGAATAATGAAGCAAGTATAATCAGATTCAGTGAGAAAGCAAGGAATAGTATTTAAACATTTTTGGTCCACATGACATTTGTCCATATCTGTATTGAGTCTACCTGTTTTCCATAACAAGAACTTTTAAGACAAAGAAAATTATCTTAACAAAATAGAAATGGGCACACTCCTAAATCATAGTATTGTCGGCTTTGTTCCTGCAAAGAGAACTTGCGGAGGCTTTTTGATCTACCTCACTGAAGTGTTTGATGCCTAGTTATCAGTGTGCTTTTAGGGGATTTTGGCAGATTTATTTCTTAACTGTAAAGTGGTTTTTAATTTAAAACTGCTCAGCAGTTTCCTGCCTTTCAGGCAAAATGGCATAATCTTATGCAATGGATTGGGTTGTGTAGATAAAACCTCACCATCTCCTGGTAAAAGATGCCTTTTCAGCATGCTGTACATCCCAAACACAGACTGGGCTTGAAAAGTGCAAAATAACATGAATAAAGTAGTTGGGTCATACCTCTCATGCCCTAAAGTTTAATTGTCAGTCCAGGTTCTACTTTTCCATACGCAGATTACTTTCCAGGTAACTGATACTTCATTATAGTGGATTTTGTTGGCCAGGTCAATTTGCTTATATTTGTCTTTTTTGCAATTTCTTTAAAAGACAAATTAGGAGCTTCTTGGCTAAAGCCAGAGCATGTCTTCAAAGGAGCTCCTTGGCTAAGCTAAGACTACCTTGTCCAATATGCAGAACAAAATAAGCTATAATTATACTAAACTGTGGAATACATTGCTGGCCACCCGTATGAATCTAATTTGTTCTGATTTGCTGTACTGTATCCGTATGGCAGGAAGCAATCTTTTCTCATCTACAATGTGTTCCTGCTCCCTCTCTTTTTTTTCTTTTCTTTTTTCTGTTTTTGAAAGAAAGAATTCTTCAATGTTTCCGGTGGTTGGGAGAGGTGGATTCGTGTTCTGGAGCTGATGGGCCACATGAAAAACACTTTGGCAGCAGCAACCGTTCCCTTTTTATATCAAGGGAAAAGAGTTGATTGCAGCTGTGTTAGTACAACATAAAAAGTGAATGCTCTTTCAGGAAACCTAGATCCTGCAAGTTCAGTGACAGCTGGAGATTAGGGGCCACTGCCACAAGCATGGGCGTGGAATACCAGCAACATCGCATGGACCAGTAGGAAGGGAATTTGTAAGCTGCAAACTTTGGCGTATCTGCCTAGTCCCTAACTTCAGATAATTTGTCTCAAAGGTGAAGGTAGTGAGAGCAGGTATTGAAGTGCCTTCAGAGAACTCACAGCACCTCAACATTTTTAGAGCTTCATTATTCATTGCTTCCTGAAAATCAAGCCAATTTCTGCTCAAGATATTTCAGGTATGATTACATTGACAGATGCAAGAGGCAGAAGAAAATAACATAGTATTTTAAAAAGCATGTTTTGTTAGCTCTGCTTTTCTTCTATTGCAGTGTAGTTATAGGGCTGTTCTGTTGGCATTTGGTGTGGGAAAGCATTAGTTTTCCTCTGATTTACATTCTACACAGGAATGAAAATGGCTATATGTAAGACTTTGTTTACATTTAAAAAATTACAGAATCAAAATTATTCTTGCACTTTTCTGTAAACTTTTCTCTCAGCATTTCTGTGATAGTGAACAACTCTTTAAGGATGAATCATGGACAATCTTCATCCCACAATTATCATAAAAAGCTCTAAGCAATAAAACCAAATACATTTGGGAAAATCACAGTGATACAGGAGAATAAAGCAAGGCCTAAATACTCACATAACTATGTGAAAAGAGGAATTTGTCCATGCCTGCTTGGACCTTTGTATACTTTAAATTTTATGTCATACAAACTGCAAAATAAAAAAACTTACATTATCAGTGGAGACATTTAATAATTGGCTTGATCAAAGGAAGAACACAATGTGACATTTGAAAATATCTTAGGGAAATTGAATTTAAATAATTCACTTAGTTCTGTGAATAGTAACTTTTACAGCTGTAAAACACACCCATCCAAATAGAAAAAATCTGGTGTTGCTTTTGGCAGCTTCTCCATTGTATTTGGATTGCTGGCGTTTCACTGTTAAGGACCCTTGTGAGCAGGCACAGTGGTAAAGGAGTCCTTTGGAGCTATTCATGTTATGGATTAAGCGCATATAGCTACTTGGGGTTGTGCCTTGGGCCTCCGTCTCACAAGGGGAGTTATTCATATCCTTTGGAAAATGCTGTTGATAATTAGTGCTTTGTAGGGCGGTGAGCTCACTCCCATTACATAAGATTAGTGCTGTAATAAGGAGCTGGCTAGTGTCTGTGGCCAGATTGTCTGTCACTTGGAGAATGCTGCCAGCTAGGAAAGTAATGGGGCATATTGCCACTTTTAAAACTGTCCAGAGACTCCATGTTAGTTTTTCTTCCCTTCGGCATAGGAGCATTTATGCTTTGTGTTTTGAAATGCTGGACCTTAGGTTGTCAGTGTTAGGTAGCTACATTTAAAAAAAAAAAAAAAAAAAGGCAAAACAAAACAGAAGTTTAATTCTGGCAAAAACAAAGCCCTCTCTTTTCCTTCCTTTATTGGTCAGTGAATCAGAATGCTTTAACTTGGGCAAATCTGTAACTGCACCCCTCTCAGAAAGAGTAACTTTATTGAACACAAAAACCTTCAAAAGGCATGGAGTATTGTAGGGAAGGAGCCTGCCTCTGAGGGTTAAATAAAGCAAACAAACTAAAAAGTACTGTAGTCAGCTGCAAACAAAAAGCTCATTGTGCCCATGTCCCACAGGATCCTTGGAGAAGGAGATTTTAAATCTACCAAATGTTTTGGTTTTGTGCAGCAGTCAGTCATTACAACCTCTTTTTAAGATGCTCATTTGACCTCCATTTAAATGGAGGAGAACTATATAATGTTATTAATGACAGGTATATTTTTAGTTCAGCATGTTGTAGGCAGTAAGGAGGGCCTCTTGGACAAAGTGGTTTTTTGTCTCATTTTTACCAGGGGGGTCAGCAGTTACTTCAGAGCCTCGTTATGGTTGGCTCTGGGCTAAAACTCTTGGACAGCTTCAAACCTGCAGTAATTGTTGACACAAATGACAAAGTGCAGGATTTTCCTTTTTTCAGTGGCTCTCCTGGTAGCTGTGCACAAAAAAAATTAACACACCCCATGCAATTTGCATCATGTTGATAATATATAATTATGTTAGTGTGACTTCCAAAGAACATGTATTATACCAACCAACATTTAACACCCTCCTATACTTTTCTTCCACAGTATACCACCTGCCCATTAGCAAGAGAATTTCACCAGCTCTTTGCCACTCGTTTTTCAGTCTCCGTACTAAGGTGACTTCTGAAAGCCCGGCACACACAGTATACCCACAAAATTGAGCTATACAGTGTGTGACCCATGATAAAAGTTTTACTCTAAGAAGAGTTGGTACAGAGCAGATAAAAGTCAATGGAGTTGTGTCCACTGGTTTCAATTAGCTTTTAAAGAGTTAATAAAAGAGATATCTTTTCTGAATAACTATTATTTTGGAACTACTCAAAGTTAGTATTCGGACTCAGTAGTGAGTAGACATTGCCATCTAGTGGGAGCTTCTTGCCATACTTAGTAGTTGCTGCTTCTCATGGAAAAGTTGTCATAATATGGTATTGTTTTAAAAAGTGTCAAAGAGCTACTCATCTGCTCCACCACACGATCGACTCCCCCCAAAAGATAGGATTGATAGTGCTTTTATGTTTCACTTCATCAGCTAGCCTTTTTTACTTGTTTCATTTGTATTCTTTAGATTTCTTTCCCAAATTATTTATTTTTGCGTAGATCTTACTGCTTATTCTATCTGTAATCAGTGCTTGTGGATATTCATGGATATACATGTGTGTATGTTATTCAGAGTCCTTTTTTTGCAAGCTGTTGCATTGGAAATCAAAGAGTTTTTCAGTACATCCCACTGCTCTGTTACCAAAAAAACCCTTTCAAGTGAAATCTTTTGCAAAGGTCCTTAGCAAAGCTCCTTCTGGGAGTTTGTCTTGCTCACAGTATGACTCTGTAATGGGGAGTGTTGGGTGCCTGCCTGATCCAAATCCTGCCAGTTTCCCAAATCCCATGCAAATAAAGCCCAAATTAAGGGCTTGAGGGAAGCCATTCAACTATGATCTAAAAAACGTCAGGATCATGACATGCGATTTTTGTGTGTACTTGTACATAAATTTAAATACAGCAGTTGTCTTCAGATTGACTAGAATTTCTCCCCGCAAAGATATGCCAACACACTTCGCTTGGTCCCTCCTTCAGCAAGTTATTTTAGCATGTGTCTGAATTGTACATGTGATCTATCCTATAGAGTTTAGGGCACCACCTATGTTTTTAAGGCAAGGTATATGCTTAAGCACTCACTGAATGGAGTTTTTAATCTCATGAATGCTTTTTGTGAGTTCTGTCAGATTGCTCCCATTCATAAAATTAAACAGAAAAATCCTTTGCAGGACTGGGGTGAAATTAAGTGAAACAGAGCTTACGCTATAAGGTAGTTTCTTGTCTTTCCCAATGTATAAACGCATTTAAATACTAGGTGAACTTAATGGAAGTATTTCAGACATTGCCAAATCTTTACAATAATCTGTTTGATTTTTTTTTCTATCGAAAGGAAATGCAATCCCTTTCAAACTTCCCATGAGTGTCTCATGTAACAGAATCAGCGCTGTATAACAGCATGAGCGCAAACGAGGGTTTTCTGAACTGATCCATATACTCATTGTAACCTTGTGCTGATCTTGTTGTAGTTCAGCCAACCTATAAAACTGGGTAATTGCCAGGACTTACTGAAAGCGAGATGTAATTTTTAGTTAAGCTATCCAATTATAACAGAATCTCCACAGTGAGGGACTTGTTCAGGGGCTTTCCTGATAAAGATTTCTAAGAATTTGTCTGCTATTGTGAAAAAAGTGTATTCCTGTTAGCAGAGTTGTGGGGGCAAAAAAGGACAATAGCCAGTAAGTTTTTCAGTGGTGGTTTCAGCTTGTTTAATGATAAATACCAGGCAGGAAATGTTGCTTCACTTTAAGATGAATGGCACTTCACGTGAGATGAAATGGCACACAGAGTATCCAGTCAGCCAGTCCCTACATCTTTCCTTGTTTTTTTTTATTTGCCTTGTTAGTCTTGCATTAAGAATTAATCAGATAGGGAAGCAGCCAGAATGAAAGAAAATAAAAATCACATTGGAAATTACAAGTGCCAAAAAGTGCCAGGACAGATTTGTACTTTAAGCTTATCTAAACATGCTGAAAACATGCTTCCTTTTCCCAGAAGGAAAAACATTAACCCTGTAAATCTAAATAGATGTATTTCAAGTAAATTATTTCCTAGCTTTAGTTATGTACAAAAGATTATTGGCCTTTACACAATAAGGAGGTCAAGCAGTAGTTTATTTTGTTGTGCTTCATTAAACACAATGCTTGTTGACTATTTTGGAATGCAAAATCCAACCGATTGATCTCAGCCACTTGGTGTGCCTTTTGGAGATAAAGGAATAGCTGAAACTTCCAAATGAGTGTCACAAAGCTGAGATACTGCTTACTCGTAGATTCACCTTGGCAGTGCAAACATCTGAAAGAGGCGAGTGGATTACTTATTAATAAGGAAATGAATCCCACAAATAAGGCTAGTTATCTGAAAATTTAAATAACAAATCTCCCACAAGGTAAGATATTCACAATGGGAAGGCTATGCTTATTCAGCCATCTGAATGAGAAAAAGTAGTGACTAGCTAATAAAGTTAGCTGCTGTACAGCTCTTGCTATAATCCTGGCTTTCTTAGATTTAACTTATGTGAAAAGTCAGCCTGTCACCCAACTGGCAGATTATGGCTGTGAGTTAATTCAATGCCATATAAGGAAATCCTCCCCAAAAATGTGGAACTTAATAAAATGTCTTCATCGGCTCTTGTAACCATCATATCCAAGCTCCTTCTGTGAGTCAGGAGAATACATTGTCACTGTTTTACAGACTGGGAATCAGCCAGCCAAGTGCATTGTCTAATGCCACGTAGGAAGCCTGAAGAACTGAACCCCGTCTCAGCTGCAGCTCTCACCCATGGACCATTCACCCTCTTTCTGAAGGAAAATTTTCCGGGCTTTTTAGCAGAGAAAGCTAGAACAAGTAAATCTAATGTGTCAGCACAGGCTTTAGTTTCAATAAAAAAAAATGTACAAGAAAGATTAATTAATTATTACGGTATCATTAAAGGCATAAAGAGCAGAACAGGAGCTCCAGTTTTCAGCCTGAAATGATGGCAAGACAGACTAGTGGTGTGGCTGCCAAAGGACCAAATGAATGCATAGGGACCAAAATCCTGTCCCCAAGGCTAGGTCCTGCAGTTACCTGATTACACAGAAACCTCAGTTTTTTGATAAAAAACCCAAGTGTCTTGCCATCATGGATGTTGAGAGCTTTGCAGAGTGGCTGGTGCAGTGGTATCTGCCTGAGCCTGAGGTGTGTGCTTCCAGCCTTCAAAGCATTGCTTTGAACTTCCCTCTCCACAGCCACCTCAGCAAAGCACGCTTCATAGCTGGAGGAGAAAAGTGTAGTGGGCCAAACCTCCTTTGAAGTACATTTTGAGTCATGTACATAATTAATATTATATGTCCTAAAATGTACAGTCTGGAATTGCTTTGCATTTTAATCCAGGGGAAAACTTCACATGCGTTATGGTAATGTTGCTTAAAAAACAGTGTAGTAACAGTTTTTAGGTCCTTCTGTGTGATCACCCAGTGTAAGTATTTCTGCTGAGGACTAAAAGCAGCTTTTCTTCCATGTATTAACTTAGCATTTGAATCTATTTAGGTTTTCAGAAACATAAATCATATCTTAGGAATGATATAGCTAGAGTATTGCTAAAGATGTCGATTGAAGCTTTGTTCTTGGCAAAAGGATGTCTTGAGCTTTATCAATTCAAACATAGTGCTCCTTAGTGCAGTTTCATTGGTCTGCTGAGACAGTAACAGTTTAGATGAAGACATAACCTAGCAGCAGGATGGCTGGAATGACGCCAGCAGTTTTTGGCTCATCTGTGAACATGGCTGATCTTTTTTGGACGTGATCTTAAAAACCAAACAAACCTGAATGGTACATGTTGCCAAGGAATGAAGTTGTTTTTTTTTTTTTTTTCTTTTTGTACAATATAATTTTCTAAAAGACAGTAATGCATTGGAAATACAAGGATCTTAAATGACATAGTCACTCCAAAAAGGGCATCTTGTTCAGAATATTTTGAGCAGTGTTTCCCAACAGAATAATTATGATATAAGTATCTTAGATGCTTACTGCACTTATTGCAAGGGTAGGGGAGTCTTTACACTTAGCACACCTGGTATGAGAGATTGTAAGGGATACCTTTGAAAACAACAGTACAAATCAGTATGTGACTTACGGGATTTGGTTCTTTCCCATTAATTCTTTGCTGATGTAGGTTTACTGGAGATAGTGCAGTCACCCCTGATTTACACTAGCGTAAGTGAAAACCAAAATCATGCTCATGGTAATGCAAAAATGTAATCTGTAAGAGGAAAGCAAAATATTAGTTTATTTGTCTAGCAACTTATTCCACTCAAACTGTGAGAATCTTTTTGTATCATTATTCCATTATCAGTGGCTAAATAAGGAATTGAAAAACTACAGAAGAGCTGGGTGGAGACCTAAGAAAGCAATTCAGCAGTCTGGAACTTCCTCTGCTAAGCAATTCTGGCACTAAACCCAAGCAAAATCAGAGTTATTCAGCCAAAATAAATCCGTGCAATGATGATATCAGATGTGAGGTAACAACAAGTCACGCTGGAGGATATCAGACATTCTTGAAGAAACCACAGGGCCTAGATATAATCCTTTGTCATTACGCTGCAGCCCTTCCAGCAAAGCAAACACAAATTTTGGAGTCATAATGGCAAGGCAAGTAAGAGCATATGGAGTCTATGTGCTTAGGGTGGGAGCTGGCAAGCTGCTGAGCACCCTCAGCTCACACGCCCCCAATAGCCATTAAATATCCTTCATTCCCACACTCTGATCCCTATGGAAGCAAACAACTCTTTAGTATCATTTCCACAAGAAACAGCTGCAAGGCTTGTTGAAGTCTTTCCTTTGCTGTCAGGACGTTATTGATCAAACTTTTCTACCACTAACCTGTCTGTTTTCTTTAATTTTTCTATGTGTCTGTATGTTTGGACATTTTCTTGAAAGCGATTGGATTGCCTCAGCTTAAGAAGTTGCTGCCCATCGTCTGAGCAGTGTAGCCAACCATGCGTACACTCGTGACTTACATTAGCAAATCTTACTTTTCAGTTGGGTTGGGTAGTAAGATATTCAGAGGTGAAAATGAGAGGTGATCACTTCTTTCTGCTTACCTCCACCACACTCAGACAGACTTCCCCACAGCGTGAGTGAAACCTACACCAATTTTCCTTCAATGCCTTATACTTTGTGGTGCTCCTAAAGTAGAACCCCCCATGTAGAGGAGATGGAGCAGGTATCTGGAGCAGTACCATCAGCAAGCCTAAGCCTTCAGTGCGTGCATGCACTCATCTATCCCTGGTTTAGCAGGCAGTAACTTTATATGTTGCAGTAACATGAACTTTACTGATCAGATTCCTGCATCCTTAATGAGGTCTGCTGTAAAAAGGTGCTAGACCTTTGGCTCAGCGGCCGTTCCAAAATACGCTTTTGGAAAAGGGGTTTTGGAGCACTCGATGTTACATTAATACACACCATGCACGGGCATATTCCTTCCTTCTCGTTTTCCTTCTCGCTGGCTCAGGAGATACGCACAGAGCTTGCTTTTCTTTTTTGCACTAGGTGTGTTGCAGGAAGCCCCCCACACCGCAGATCCCATTTGACTCATGTGTATGGTATTTGGCTACTGTGCTTGCAGAACTCATACTCTGATTTATAAGCTGATGTGAAATGCTGGATTCTGGACTTGAGTAAATGAGTTAGTGCGTATTGTAGTTTAGGACTATTAAACACCGAAATGTAGAGATGGAATTAAGTTAGTTCCACATAAAAAGGGGGATGTTTTATTAGAGGTAATAAATTCAGTGCAGAACAAATTTATTTAGACTGTTAAATTTAAATTTAGATTGTTAAATTGCTTGGATAATTAAAACCTGTGATGGGTAAAATGACACGTGGTAGGAAAAGGTTAAGTATTTAACTCAGTTTTTTCATAGTTTGATTCATTGTAAAGTAAATACTACTTGTGTGGGGTATGTTAACTTTATTTCTGAAATGTGTTCACCCAGGCAGTGAATAGTGGTTATTTCATAAAGTTAAGAAAATAGAAAGCTTAACTTTTATGACATGTATATGGGCCAGCTCTAGACAGAAAGATGTAAGCACTGAGGAAAATATAAGCACTGTAGAAACTGTGTCATTTTGACCATACAAGGGGCTAGCTGCCTGGTTAATGTCTGGCGTTTATGTGAATTCCAGTTCTTTCAGATATCTATTTTTGTCCTTCATTAAATTCTTCTTGGAGTGACACAACAGAAATCCCAAAGAAAATCACTAAGAATAGTTTCCCAAATCTTCTCTCGCTTTTCTTTACATAATATTATGCAAATCTCAGATTACTGTGCTTCATTTGGGATCAAGATGAAACAAGAAATGGGATAAAGATTATCCCACCTCTGCTGACTGCAAGGACAGTAGGCTGTATGTCCCCTACCAAGGACTACTGCACAGATTTTCAATCAGTGTGACACTCCCTTTGTTTCTATTTTTCCTGCTTATTGATTGAAAAAACACACTGAATCCTCCCTAATTTTCATCCAAAAATGACATCGTGCAATGATGAGCTTAGCCATGCTTGAAAAAGTGCGTTCTACAGTGGAATAAATGCGGGTTTAGCCCATGCATGGAGCCGTGCACAGCCTGCCAGCAGCCAGCGTCCGCAGCTCTTTGTAGGGACATATCTTTAGGTAGATGCAGAGCTGAAAGCTGCAGAGCTGTGTAGCTAAATAAGTGCAGACCTGCATGTAGCCAGCTCGGATCCCAAAGAACGGAGCCTGCCCAAATCAATATGCCAGATGTGTGTCCCAGGTGCAGGGCTAAGAAACTATTTTTTTTTGTGCTAAAGATATTTTTCAGCCATTTGAAGGTTCTTTTTTTTTTTTTGTCACATAACAGCAATCAGATTTCTATTTCTAAAACTAGTGTGCCAGTTTCTGGTTTTATTCATATATATTCACAGATGTCTAGAGTTAGTTTTTCTACAGAGGGCAGAATTTGGATCATCGTTTCTAAAGCTGAAAGGCTGCTGTATATGCTCAGTCTGCCACCTAGGCCTTTTTAATGGAAATACCAATCTGCAATGATCTGCGGGCACATTCTGACACCTTTACTTATTTTACACCTAACACTGCACGTCATCCCATTGAATTACTTCATTAAATGAGGTCAGAGAATAAATAATTTGCGTCTGAGAAGCTAGCCTGGAATTTGCCATTTAGTAGATGTGGACTAACAAGGGTTATAGGCCATTTACTGCATTTCCTGGCATTCCACTTCATGTCTGTCTATGTAGGAAAACATACTCAGGATCAGATTTTGCTTACACTGAATTGTTTCACTTTGTTTTGTTCACCTGACATCAGTTTACAGTAAGTGAGAAGTTAGATCAGAATATTTTTTCCCATTGAGATAATCTGTTAATAGAATGGGAGGATATTATAAATCTAGCTTTGTTTAGTTTGTGCTTAACAGCCTGAATCAAACAATTGAGATTGCTCTTCACTAAAGGTAATATTGTGTGTTCTTCTGTAAAATGGAATGTAAATATACTCCAGCACTGGAAATAATGGTTTTGCTCCTCTTTTCTGCAGCAATATGAGAACTGGCGACCAAACCAGCCAGACAGCTTCTTTTCTGCTGGAGAAGACTGTGTTGTTATAATATGGCATGAGAATGGGCAGTGGAATGATGTACCCTGCAATTATCACCTTACCTATACCTGCAAGAAAGGAACAGGTACAAACTTTCCCATGACAATAGCATAATTCTCTAAATTCCAGTTTTATAAAGTTAAAATGAGAAATTCTAGCTGATTTCTGGTGACCAGTACAGTGAGCCCTCAACTGAGTTAGCCTTACAAAGTCATCCTTAGTCTGTATCCACATGTTACATCTCTACCTAATCTGTTCTTGAGTCAGGCACAAAAGTGTACACAGTTGAAGCTCTTGGTTAAAACCAGGCAAATTCCTTCTTAGGTACAGATCTCAGCAAAAAAGGCATTCACGTACCTGGCCGGCCTGCTTTACTTGCATACCATGAAAATATTACCAACTCTTCTTTCCTGGGGTGGCATCACAGTGAAGTATGTGGGCAGCAGAATATTGGTAGTCAGTCAGAGCAGGCAGGTGACCACTGGTATGTGGTTAGCTTTTCAGCTTCAGTTGACCATACTTTTCACCCATCAAGTAATGCTGACCTTTGTCTTCCTCTTTTCCAAAACCATCTAGTTTAATGGGACCACTGGAATCTGAGAAGCACATTTGGTTTATACACTGTTAAAGCTGATACTTACAGGAAACCTGGCTGTTTGCTGTTACCAGGAGCTGTACAGCAATACTTTAGGAATTGCCTCTGCCTTTTCAGACTGGGAAAGTAAAAAAGCAGCCAAAATCTTGTGTGTGCTCCATTGTTTCCAATTACCATTTACAACTTTTTGTTAACAAGTTCTCTGGGCCTTCACAGATCCATCAGTTTTAAGTGCTTTTAAATAGTCTATTGTTGAGGAAGACATGAGAAGTATTGAAAATTAGACTTTTTTTAAAAATGCCTTTATAACTTCACTGGTTTTCAGGTTTTGCAGCTTTCCAGTGAAAATCACTTCTTTGTGTGAGTATGCCAACCTTTTTGGCTCAAATTTACATCAGAAATTTAAATCAAAAAGGCAATACTAACCGTACTATCTGCTGTTTTTCAATTTTCATCATTACTGTATTTGGACTACAAGACTGGAGAACTACAGAAAAGACTGATCTCTCTGTCCTTATTTGGATGTGTCTTTTGGGAGTCTAACTGAGGTCCCTTGACTTCTTCCTGTAGCCAGGGTTTAGAGGTCAGTACCATATTCAGAAGTGCATTTACAAACTGTTGTTTTGGGTTGTTCTCTCTTCCTTTCAGTTGCTTGCGGTCAGCCTCCTGTTGTGGAAAATGCAAAGACCTTTGGGAAGATGAAACCTCGCTATGAGATCAACTCACTTATTAGATATCACTGCAAAGATGGTTTCATCCAGCGTCATATTCCAACCATCCGGTGTCAAGGGAATGGAAGATGGGATATGCCTAAAATTACTTGCATGAATCGTGAGTTCTTTGAAAGCAAGCCAGTGCTGGATCAGAAACAATAAACTAATTTAAGATTAATGAGTAATGAACGTATATTTTAAGAGAAGTGCAAATCTGGTATGACAAATTATAACAGTAATACTGCTCACTCTATGTGTAGGAAAAAACATCAGGCCTCCAAAACCAATGAAAATGTTCCTCTTCTGTTTTTACAGAAGCCACTAAGATTCTTTTAAAGTAAACAACAACACTCTTACAAAGCCCCCGGCATCAACAGCTTCCTAATAACACTAACAATTCTTTCTGGAGCTGTGGTCTATCTGGGTGTAAGAGATGTTTCTCCTGTCTGTAACATGGTCATAGTACCAGTTAATCATTTGTTAACCCTCTAACTAATCAAGACTAGATGGAACTGTAATGTGAAGTGTAGCCAGCCCATTCACAGTTAAGTAATTTTAAATTAATTTCCCTTTTTTCCTCCTTCTCATTGCAGCGTCCACATACCAAAGGACTTACTCTAAGAAATACTACTATAAACATTCTTCATCAGGAAAGGGAACATCGTTAAATTCATCAAAACACTATCATCGCTGGATCAGGACGTGGCAGGACTCAAGGCGCTGAGAGCTAAATGGTGAATGGGGATTTCCACCATTTCAGCCAAAGTCATAACTTTCTGTGCCTTTTCTATCACTTATAGGAGTATTATCAAATTGTTTTGAAACTATGGACTGCGGTATTCACAATGCATTTTGCAAAAATATGGTGTTTATCAGAAAATTTTAAAAAAAAAAAAGGAGAAGTGCTTATGGGGATAAAAGGAAACCATTTCCAGCCTATAAAGATTATTAGTTTTCTATATGCCATCGGTGTGGACCATTTTATGATATATACCAGCCTTCTGCAATATTTAAACAGCTCGATTTTAGCACCAATGAAAATGTAAATAAGATGATTTTAATGTTGTTTAATTGTGTGTTGTTTTTAAAATCCTGTATATAAAATGAAAAGTCACACTAATTTCAGGCATATTTATGGTTAGAACGGCCTCAGAGGTCTTCAGTCATTTATGACATTGTTTTTATGTTGTTTACCTAGGCTGGAAATGGTTGAAATAACTTCACTGACTGAAATTTGCTATTATCAGGTGAAGATAAACACACAAGTTACATAACTTTTTTTTTTTAATGGGAGCTGTGCCAATTCCCATCCAAGGTACAGTTTGTGTCCATATGATGCAAAGTTTAGACAGAGCACATAAAAGTGGCATGAAGCATGAACTAGGGACTGCAGTGTGGAACTTTTTTTCTGCTCTCCATTCCAGCTTCACCATTCATGAGAAAGGACTGCATGGAGGAGTTGTGTATGTCAAGGAGGGCCTGTAAAAATCCAAGTGCTAATACATTAACTTTATCAACCAGGGCCACTTTTTTGAAAAGAAAAAAAAGAAAAAAACAGAAAAAAATTACTTTCACGACATTAACCACAAGGTCTATATTACAGGTCTCTGCATTCTAAAATGGAGATAGACCTGGTGTTTGGGGGATTTTTTTTGTAAAAAACAAACAAAAATCAAAAAAGTAAATAATTTTGTATATATAACCATTTTTTAATCTTTTTATAAAGTAATGAATGTTTGTGTATGAATGCTGCAGCTGTGAAGCGTACATAAATAAATGAAGTAAGCCATACTGATTTAATTTATTGGATGTTATTTTACCCATGCAAAGAAGATTAAAAGAGCTCGCCAGTGCAGTATTAGCCCCTGAGCTCCACTTTTGGAACCATCTTTCAGTTCAACTGCTATTTCCCTGGAGAACAAAATTCCTGCTAAACAGGATCATTTGTTTGCGGTTAGATGGGTGAGAACTGTGTGACTTACAGAAGAATCAGAATCTTGGCTTTCTAGAAAGAAGTGTGTGCACAAAGAGATTATAGGTTGTAGTTGGTGCAGTGTGTACGTAGGAGTTTTCTATTATGATTTCTTACCCTGATCAGCTCGATGACTGACCTGGATGCGTACAGTAAGTGTAGAAGGTAACGTTTGAAACGACCTCTCCACAGAAAGGACTGTTATTTCTGCAAAGTGCCTTGCACACCTTTGGGCACAGGACAAAAAAAAAAAAAAAACAACAAAATAAAGAACAGTGAGTTCCCTATGATATACTTTTTAAAATAACATTACAAATACAAACACAGATGGGTGGTTTACGCCTTTGTGTTAGAGTGGGGATATGATGCAAAAAGTTGAAAGGGAAAGAAAAAGAATTGAAACCCAGCCAACATGTAAGAGTTTGTCCTCGGCAGAGCTGCCCGTGGAGTGACCTTGCCATAGCTCATTGGGAACGGTAATTACAGTTCCAGATAACATCTCTTAAGAAATTGCAGTGACTGCTCCATTGAGAGTACCCAATCTTTACGCGTTCAACGTGGCAGTGCGTCACTGTGTTGGCCGGTTCATTCCCCACCCCTCGCCCCCAAACAATGCACATAATACTTTTCTCTATTTATATTATTATCTTGTATAGTGTATAATGTGAATGTCTGTTTTTTTGTGAATGAAAGTCTAAAATCTTTGTAACTTTTATATCTGCTTCTGTTTCACCAAAGAAACAAGGTTTTGCTATACTGTGACTTGTCTTGTTATTGCATGTCTTCCTGTTTAAATCTATGCAATGTGATTTTTTTCATATGAATACAATTAGACTGTCAGGTACTTCACAATTATCATGGGCTTAGTCAAGTGCCCACTGGAGTCAAAGAGAGTCAGCTGGCTGAACTTTAGTAGGTGCTGGATTTGACTTTATATGAGCAGCTCTAGGGGATATTTTAAGATATACATTGTATGTTTTGAAGTCGATTATTGCTTGTATAAGTCAAGGCTCTGTTCATAAATATACAGTATTCTACACATCACTTCCTTGTACCAGAAACATACAGAACAGAAAATATATTTTAACACTTTGCAAACTTTCTCACCATATGTATAAAAAACCCTGCATAGATTTGTTGTTTTCTTGTCTACTTGTTGGATTTAAACAATGTTGTAAGGCATTCAGATAACATTGTGATTGTAGTTTTAAATAGGTTAGATACAGTGCTTATATTGATTTTTTTCACCTCCTTCTATTATGCATAATAAAATAGGACTGACAACATTCCTTATTAAAAAAAAAAAAAAAAACAAACAAAAAACCTGTTAGCCATGCTTGTTTATTCAGACAGAGAATGCAACTTTATTCAGCTCTGGAGACTTTTTCTAATACTGATCTAAACCCCAAATGTTCCAATACCAACCCCCTGCAAAATGCACCCACTGGTATCACAAGGTTAGGTCTGCTGTGAAGCCAGGGCGTTACCACGAGTGCCCGTGACTCCTTTATGTGGAGCATCTCTGAACTCCAGTATGCGGAAGCGTGTTGGGATTAGAGTAGAGGGATAGAAGACAAAACTAGAGATTTAAATACAGATTTTCTGAGTGAGTGTTTCCTAGCTATGCTTTCTTGCCTTTCAAGTTAAACCAGAATTCTTTTTAACTTATTTTTCAAAGTTACCCTGTATCTACTGCAGAGATAGAAGAGTTCGCTTTAAATTGTGTTTTACAAGTACAGGCAAGACAAATATCAAAACAGTATTCCTGTAGTAATTTTCCCCTGTTGCATAAGTATTAAAATTTTGTCTCTACTAACACACTGTCTGCCGTTTAAAAGGATACAGAAACAGCTGTAGACTAGGAGGTGGAAATGTTAGGAGAGGAGAGAGCACTGATGATTAAAGTCATTAGCTTAGAGGAGTTCAGATGTGCACTGCACACCTTGGGTTGCCAGCAGCACATGGAGTATCTGGTTCAATCAAGGCTCAGGCTGCAGGTTTGTGCACGGAGCTCAAAATGCCACATGCGAGCAATTGCATTTTGTGTGCCCGTGAAAATCTCTGCAGAGTAGCTGTTATTATTCTGAACATCTTCCTGTCCCTTCAGATGTTGACAGTATTTGACTTCCCGGCAGGAACCTCGGAGCACAGAGTTCATCTCCTGCAGAAGTTAACACCACACAGCATAGAAATAAGCCAGGCCACCTATTTTGGTAGAGCTTCTCAAACAGCAAGAGAAGGTGCTGGTTAGTGGAAACTTTCCTGTATTCCAGCTACGCCCTAAAAGATGCACAACTTCTTGAAGCTAGGGAGGAAGAGACAGCTCCCTGGTGGCAGATCTCCTTGAGGGACATTGGTTTCCATGGGATCTCTTGCCCGAGATGTCGCGGCAAGCAGCGACTCGTCAGAGACTGGGGTTGGACGAACCATGGAGGAGAAAACACAAGTCCCTAGAAGTGCAAAAGGTGTGCCAGCAAGGTACGAATGGGCTGGCAAGGGGCTGCCAAGGGAAAGGGTAGAGGGCTTTGCAGTCAGAAATTGTTTTGCCACAGCAGTGGCTGGAGGAACATTGTCTGAGGTTCAGCCTAACCCTGGTTAAGGTCTATGTAATACTTTTTAAAGAGAAAAGTCATCATTTCTGCAGGCAGTATCTTTGCTCTGAGCATACACAGAAGCCAGCACACACAAGCAGAGACATTCTCTTTAAGAGAAAAGTCGTCATTTCTGTAGACAGTATCTTTGCTCTGAGCATACACAGAAGCCAGCACACACAAGCAGAGACATTCTCTTGGCAATGGGAGGCTGAAACTGCAACTGCTGGTGCAAGTTTGAGCTGTAAAAAGCTCAGCAGCGCAGCGGCCTGGGGTGATTGAGGAGGAAGTGAAGCAAGAGGAAGAGGAGGAGCAGCTACCAATGTAAATGCTATTATGTAAGTTCTGAAAACCTGGATCCTGCTAAAAGCATGACTTGCGGGTGTAATTAAATCCTCGGTGAAGCTCTGCACCTCTAGTAAGTTTGGGTTTTGTTTTTTTATTTTTTCCACATTGCAAATGCTGACTTTCTGCATTTGGAAGAGCTATGTTTTTGTCTGCTAGGAAGTCTTGCTGCTGTTGTGTCTCAAAAGAACCCCCAGATGGTTCCTCCTCAGCATGAGTAGGGCTGCTGAAGGAGCAGCGGCTGCAAAGATGCCTCCTAGGGCTTCTAGGCAGATCTGTGAACTTCAATGGCATTTGTAGGCAGAGGGGTATAAATGGCTCCTGGTGTGAACCGGAGTTATTTTTTAGTCCAGATGATAGGGAAAAAGGGTGGTCATGTTCTTTGCTCAGTTAAAAGGCTTACAACATGCCGTCCTGTCCTCCAGAGGCAGAAGATGACTCAAGCTGTCTGTAGGCTTCAGATAGAGAATTGCTTCTTCACCAGGAAAGGTTTAAGGGCTTGCATACCAAAAATGACTGGAAAAATCTCTGGGTTCAGTGCAACTGTGTTAATGCACAAAGGCAAATGCATTCTTTTTTAGAAAAAACATAAAACTTTTATTATTGACTGCAAGCAGTAATGTGCACAGGACTCTACGAGCACCGTGTTTTTCCTGAGAAACGATGAAAGGGATACAAATGATGTTTGGACGAAGCACGGACGAAAACTTACAGGCCACGTGAAGTTGTTAGCATGGTGAAGCCAAGAAGTATAGTCACTGTAAGGACAGAAATATCACCCAGAAAAAGGTGTATCATTTGAACACTCCAGCAGTAGACCTGGAAGGCAACTTAAGAGCTGTAAAGTGCAATTTGATGGCAAATTTTGGTTTTCACGGCAAATAAATATTTTCAAGTGGGGAAGGCATCAGCTGTTACTGCTATAGAGGCTAAGTTACTGTGTAAATGCAGGTAAAAAAGAGAAATGGGACCTTGAGGTGTATTACTGAGGAATTTATTGCAAGGGTGGGAATGGATTCGTGATACTACCAAAATGCCTCCAGATTTCCAGCTGCCAATAGCCAGGAGGAATGAATTCAAGCTGGAAATGGTCCAGCAGCCTGCTTCTGGGATGGTTGGAAGAATGAAGAAGCTAAAAGGAAGGCAAACACTGGTGGTGGTCCTGCACAGATGCAGCCGTCTTAAAGAGCAGTTACATGGCTTCTGGTTTTAAGCTCTAGAAGTTGCATCGTGTAATGGTGAGAAGTCCTGTGACAGTAAAAGTCCTTATTACTTTAAGACAGGAGGTAATCCGTTTAGGAAAGGGAATAAATGCTGTGGTTGTCTTCGGTAGCAGGAGAATGGCAGTAATTCTAGTTCTGTGTTTCTTACACTACAGTGTTTGGGGTAATAATTACACATAATGTTCCTACGTGGTAGGGAAAAAAGTAACACAGAGGCTTGGCAGAGGTCATACACAAAGATCTGCAGCAGACCCAGGCAATGAATCAGTGTTTACTAAGGACCCTGTTCCTTCACGGTTTTTTTTTTAAAAAAAAAAAAGGGAGACTTTTCTAAGCAGGTGATGGAAGTTTTGATTCTGAAGGCAGTAGAATCCCAGGCTGCCCTCTTCAGGGTTAAAACAAACCTTGGGCTCACCTATGTATCACATCTTTGTCGGTATATTTTTTTTTTTATAAGCTTAGAAAAGGGGGAAAAAGCAGCAAAAGTTGCTATTTGCTTGCTGAATGAAGGATCCGTTTGACTGTGAAAGCCATACCTGTTCTTCCACTGCAGCTTGCTCACCTTAAACCACGGCAGCTTCTAGATATGTTCAAATCCTGACCGAGGACAGTATATGGCAGGGTAACGTGGCCGGTGACCGCTCCCAGTACCCTTTCTGTGTTGACCTCTTGGTGAGGGAGGAGGCAGCCCCCCGCTTCACATGGCCGCAGAGACGACGCCGTACCTGCGTCACCTGCAGCGTGAGGGGCTGAGGGGTGCAAGTGCCAGGCTGGAGCTGATGCCCCGTGTCTCCCAAAAGGGCATTTCAATGGGAACGTCTGCTCTGTTAACAAAACCCGTGGACTTTATTTTGAACCATGCTGTGGCCAGGCTGGTATTTACAGCTTGAAAATGGCTGGTGGTACAGGGCTGAAATGCCAGCTATTCCCCTTTGCTTTTGGGGAAAATAAAGTTGTCTTCCTCGCAGTGGGCTGAGAGGAATGCTGATTTTCTCGTGCTTTCAGGTTATAACGAGAATCCTAAACCCAGCACAGGGTCATTGATCATGGTACCAAATCAATTACACCCCATTGAGTCTTGCAGAAACTATCTATCTCTGTTAGGTATCTATCTCCGTTAGAGGATCTGCAGCATGTCGGAGCAAAGGTCTGTCTGCTTGTGCTGTGCCATCACTGGCAGAGAGACCAGTGGAAGATGCTTTAAGGGAAAAGGCATGATTGGAAAAAGTGATGTCCTGATCCCTCTCCCCCGTGTCCTTCCCATGCCAGCAGCCTGGCTCCCTCCCTGTGGGCATGTTTCCAGACTGACATTTTCAAAGGCAGAGTAAGAAGGATGAAAATAATGAGAAAATAATATTGTTATGAAAGGGAATTGTGATGTCAGAGAGAAAATGCAGGAAGAATGATGGGAGGAAAAGTACATGGGTATTGATTTGAAAATGGAAAATCAATCCATGTTAACTTTGTATTAGGGAGGAATTATACCAATGAATTTATACCAACCAGACAGTGATATCCCCAGTAAGTGCACATCGGTATAATAGCTACATATAATACAAAGCATATGCTATTTTAGTTTTTGGTCAACTGGCCTAAATATGCTCTTTGTTTGGTAGTAGTTTTTGTTTGCACTCTATGGTTACGGGCTTTTTTTTAAAAAGCTACTTCA
The DNA here is from genome assembly GCF_000690835.1 of Fulmarus glacialis. Lineage (NCBI taxonomy): Eukaryota > Metazoa > Chordata > Aves > Procellariiformes > Procellariidae > Fulmarus > Fulmarus glacialis. The sequence goes on from NW_009232510.1 coordinate 106,054, forward strand.
ATCCTTCAGGACTTTATTTAAGACAGACCTTTCAGCCTGTGTTTGCAGAAGTGGGCTACACTTTCAGTCACTCTCCAGTCCTTGAAAATTGTTAGGAACAGCTGTTTGTACTTGTAAAGCCAAACATTTTGAGTTTAAAATGACAGGCAATGTGGACACAGAGATTTTTCAAGTTGCCTTGTGCCGGAAGTGACATTAACATACTGCTGAAGTGAAAGACTGCTAAAGATAAGAGAAGAGCTTAGGACATCCAGCATCACTTACTGTCACTCTTGAGTGGAAGATTCTTCCTGAAAAAGAGATTCCAAATGTGAAAGTTAAGGAAAAGCTTGGGGTTTAGTCTACAAAAGTCTTTTTAGCTTTACAGTATACTGGATATTAGCTAACATGTAATTAGCTAACATGTAATTAGAGAAGTGAGTTTACCTTTACCTTTTAGGACATAGTTTTATAGTTGTACATAGTAAATCTTCATTTTTCAGGGGTAAAAAGTCAGATATGTATATTTTGATTGACTCAATATAGTGAGTCCAAGGCATCATTAACAGCATCACGGCTAACCTTAGAGGAAAAAAATATTTGCCAAGGAGAGATGATTAAAATTACAGAAATCCAACCCTTTTCCTCTTGCCCTGCCCCAGCTGACTCCAAACACAGCTTTGATCTGAAAAAGGCCATGGGAATTGCTCCAGGCTGCCGAGGATGGCTCTGGGGCTGCTGTGTCTGCAGCTGTTGAGCAGCTGAGATGTGCTACAAGCCCCTGGAGCAGCAGAAGGGCAGTGCCAGCATGGAATAGCAGGGGAGTGCTATATGAGGGAGAAAGCAGGATAACTGAGGCTGGTGTGACCCAGCCAGTGCAGGAGCAAACCTGCCTGGACGAGCCCCATCCCATGGAGAAATGGCTGGGGAGCCCATGGGAGCTGTCACTTTGTGCTGGCAAGCATTGGACCTTGAACCTTCCCTGATGTGGTGTGACTCGTGGTTTTGACTGTATGGAGGAGCTGGGACGTTCCTATTAGGCTAACCAAATTCTAAAATGGCCAGGGTAGTGCAATTGTAACCACTGTTAAATTTGTGGCAAAAGATAATACACATAGTCTGACAAATCGTCAGGCTACTAGGACAGTTTCAGTTCATTTCTTGGGGAAAAAGTCTCCCTTCTGTTAAATCATTGTGGCTTTTCAAAAGTGGGTGCAGATCAAAACTATTGTCCCTACATGTAGCAAAGTCAGCTACTCTGCTGCATTCGTGGCTTGGCGTAGCCACTTTCCCTCGAGGTTGTGTCTCCTCCAAACCATCCTCTGCTGTTGCTAAGCTTCGCTTTACTTCTGTGAAGTTCACAGATCTTGCTCTTCCTGTGCAAAGAAATAATAATGCACATTCAAAATAATTCTCTCAACCTCTGTGATAATAATCTACCAAAGTTAACACATATTGTTTTATTTTTCTTTGTTTTTCTTACCTTCTTACAAGAGCCGGGTGTTGTCTGTACCTGGAAATCCAGGACTGCCTCTTGAGGTCTTCTGTGACCTCCCCATGGCAGAGACACCTCTTTGGATCTTGGCCCATATATATTCTGTGTGATAGGCAGAGTGTAAATGCCTGTAGCTGATCTCACATCATGTAAATAACCCTTTTTTGGCTGTAAATTTTCAACTTGAGCTCCACAGACGGTGAGCAAAAGAGCACAAAAAGGAAACAAGTAAATTCGGTGTAGTACAAAACTTTTTTCCTGCTATATCACTATTTATGTAACCAATAGTCTTAGCATTTAGCTGCTCCTATCTCCTTACTTTTTGTAATAGATGTTTTTGAGACCTGTGTGTCTTCAGATATGACAATGGTAATATCCCACCCTGACTCTCCATGGTCAAGCATTTAAAAAAAAAAAAACAGTTTTCAACATACATCAACAGCTATCCCTCCATCTCAGTCAAGAAGGGTGTTTCATTAATTAATGCTCTCCAGCTTTCATAAATTAGTAAATGCTGACAGATTTTTTTTTGAAATTATGTATTTTGTATCATAATAAGAAGCGCCTCTACTGGAGTAAGGAGAAAGTACAAATATTTAGTAGCCTTAATCTCACTTTATTAGAATGTGAATCTTTGTGCGAAATAGTTATCTCACATGTTTTAAGAACAGGTTCAATCAAGAGTAAATGGGATGTTACATTCTCAAAACTGGAGAAATCAAGTTCACCTTTCATCAATTATATTGCCGTACTCCGACCACAGACTCTTCAGGTGGAAGTTGTGCCATGACCACTTTTGTGACATAAGATACAGATAATGGTTAACTAAAAAATTGAGTAGCTATTTCCCAGTATTTCATGCGTTCACCCAACCGTTTGTGTGTTTCTGTGCAAGCTGACTGCAGGAGCACTCAGCAAGGATTCCCAGGAAGAATTGTGAAGGTACCATTATAAGTACCAGACCATGAGCAGAGTTGTCCAGTATGTGTTCTCAGATACTCTAAATCATCCGTGATGTGAAGCTCAAGGATAACAAAAAGGCACAGAGATGTGCTAAAGGACCAAAGTAAAACCGTTACTGGAAGTATCATAGAAAGCAGGACAGAGAAGGAATTCTTTGCTGTGATTTATTGTAGTCTGGTTATGTGGAAATAAATTAAACTCATCTGAAACTTGGGCCAGAATGTGCATGAATAAACTCGGATTTAATTGTACAGCTGAAGGGAAAAAGGGATCTTTCCAAATCAAGGGACCTATACCTACTTGAATTTGGATCTGAAATATCCATTTTCATAATGACTCTTAGCTGTTTTATGGCAAGTACAATTGCAGTCAGACCTACCCGCACAGCTTGCTGGGTGGGTACTTTTAGCTAGCGCAAGTTTTGAGGTCACCTTTGGGATCTATGCTTATCAGCCTTGGAGCACAACGTAACCAAGGTCTAATGCAAACCTCTACATCTCTTTTCCCCCCAACCCAGTGCTGACGTTTCGTGGTGAGGACACTAGAGGTGGCAGGAGGTTTATTACCCTTCACGGGGGGTGGCATGGCAAGTCGCATCTGCCAGGCAGAGACAGCTTGCGCCTTTCCGTGAGCACCAATGTGCTCCCAAACCACCCCTGCCTAAAGTGAGAAGCTCTGTTTTTCAGAGGGATCTCTCTGAAATGAGCAGGGATAGTTACACCTGCTGCTGAAAATGCCATCTGGGATCCCTCACTTGCAGTCAGGAGGCTCTGGGGAAAAACGTTTGCCCCCACCATGTATGTTAAGTAATGATGGATTGTACAAGCTAACATGGTACATGGAAATGCAAGCATAAGGAGGCATTTCATTCAGCCCTCCCTTAACAATGGAGAAAGCACCAATTTTATCACAAACATTACAAATATAGATATATTCATGACTAGATAAGGAAGAAGAGCAGGAGACTCGAGAAATATTATGAAAAAAAATAATTGTCTGGGGATAAGTTTTGGTGGATGTTAGTAAGTCGCCTTCCAAGATCAGCCTCTTCACAACCAAGAATGAGATAAGCTCAAGAAGTATTGGACTACATGGATTTCATTAAAGTTTACGACTTCTTCAACTTCACACACACACAAAAATTAAACTTGTATAGTTTTGCCCCAGGGCAAAACACCTCTGGATGAAATAGCCAGCAAGATGACAATAGCAGAATGAAAATCTTTGCATTTTAAGGGACTGTATCTCTCTCTTTTGTACCCTTCCTGCAGCAGGCACATAGCTGCCTACCTTCTGAGATACAGTCAATTAGGGAGTTAGAGGTGAAATAACTTTATTTGTTCCCTGTATTATTTATTTAAAAGTAAAATTGCTTACTTAAAGTTCAAAAGTGTGGGGGGGGAAGGCTTGAGAACTCAGGAAAAAGGAAAAGCGAACAAGAATCGGGTATTTTTTCCCAAAATCTCAGAAGGAGAAAAATAACCTGAAGAGAGGAGATATTTGATACCATTAGGGAGAATTGTTCGTGTTGATGATGGATTTCCTAGTAGCTCAGAGACTTTTTTTTACTGGGAACTAATCAAGGCGGGGTCAAATCTTAAGATGCCTTGCAAATCTACAACATACATTTTTAGTCAGTGAGAATTAATATTGCTGTTCAGCTACTTAAAGGATTGCTTTGAGTAGCTACAATGTCAGTTTTATATCATCAGCAGATTTATATAATCTGTTCTGACATAGACCAGAGTCAGGAAGGAAAAAATACGATAGCTTAAAAAATGAGTGTACTAACTGCTAATCATATCTACAGTGTACGAGCAATGCCAGCAAGCCATATTTTTTATAGCAGCATCCTGCTTCAAGACGCTGCATGGAAATACCTGTGTCCAAAGATCATGAAGAAATGCATAAGCATGAAGAGCTTGGTCTTACAAGATTTTAGCACCTCCTCATACTCATTGTTCAAGTAGATTTGGGCTTGTGCAAACTAATTTTCAATACTAAATGATTCAGTACACCTGGGATTTGAGGCTTTGCTCCAATATTTATTAATGTAATAACTATCTTATTTTGCAATGTGATTAACATTATGCCCAGAGACAATGTTTACCAATATAAAGCCAAAGACAACTAAATAAACAAATGACAAATTGTTCATGTTTTGCTTCATTGTGTTCAGGAGCAAGTTCAAAATGGCTGGGTTAAAGGGGAGAGCTGTAAAACATGACTATCTGTAATATCAAACATTCATACAGAGAATGTATAATGAGGAAACTGTTTACCATGAGCATAGTCCAATTTCAGTTTTTAGGGCACGTATTTTGTGGGAGCTACAAGTGCACCCCTGAAAGCAGAAGCAGAAGCTTAGCCAAGCTGGGTGCTGTCTCAAATATTACAGAAGAATGTAAAATTTGGTGTTACTGGTGGTAAACGCCTGCCTTCCCAAAGTCCCTCCAGGGTGGCTGTGGGATGTGTTTGCGTTGGGGGACGATGCATCCTCTAACTCTACAGCCCACCGTCTGCTATTTGCACTTGGCTATAGTTTGGTATATTATAAACTGACCATAGCGGTCTCCCTTTTGTCTACGTGGGTCTCTATCTGTTCATTTTGGCACTTGGCTTACTTCAGTTTTGTAGAAGTGGCCTTGGAGGCTCCTGGCACACATCCTTTCAGCCACCACCATGCTGGGTGCATCTCGAAATCCCTTCCTCCACTGGTTGTTGGGGGTCAGTCTTTCCCCAGTTCTCCTCCCATGTTGCTAATCAGACCTTTGATCTGTAACACAAGGAATCTTCCCAGCTCCTGGACCCCACCTTACAGAGGGCTTTAGGAAAGGGAGAGAGATCCTGCATCTCCTCTACATCTGCAGATCCTTTCTGAATCTCCAATGCTTGGGTCGCCCAAGCCACCCTCGTGGCCAAAATGCCAGTGTAGACGTTAACTTTCTGTTATGACGATATCCTTCTCCTGGGCCTCGACATTGCATCGTGCATTGCTGATGTGTTCATTGGACACTGGTGTTAGGACAATTTCCTCAGCCTTGTGCTTTAACCTTGTTATGTTTTCTAAAACCCTTTTCTTGCCCTATTGATGCTCTTACCCTAGTCAGATGCAAGTGACCTGACCCCCGAAGCTCTCCGACCTCGCATGACCTGACCTCCTCCACAGCACTAAAAGATTGGTCTCTGCCACCACACGCCCCACTGCTCGAAAAGGTTACACCCTGCCCACATGTTACGTCTTCAAGAAACTTTTATCTCAGTCTTAAAAAAACGGGAAAAACTCCCCTTGCAAGTCCAATGAAATCTCCCTTCTTTTTTTTTTTTTTTTTTTTGTAATACCTACAAGAGCATAACTGTTTTGAGTTCTGGCCATTAACATCACCTATCAGGCTGAGCAATAGGAATGTATGTTTTCTTACATTCATATTGAGATTTTTAAAGTTACAGTGTGTGCATCTAGCTCTTAGCTTCTACTTGAATTGCAAGGTGTTGTAGTTCAGTCCCTTCATCTTTTATGCCAGACTCTTTTCTCCTATTTTAACAAAAATGATGATAATGGTGCCAATGTTTCTTCGTCTACCAGTACAAAGTTGTGAGGTAAGACAGCTTTATATTTTTCTTCTTCAAGCTTAGTATTTTTAGCAAAGGAAAGTCTTGCTAATACCAAACACTCAAAAAAGGCCTTAGGTCTTCAGGCATTGTAAGATTTCTTGAGAAGATTAATTTCTAACTTTGCGAATGCTGGAATGCTATTGATTCTTTTTTTTCAGGTTTTGCTTGGAAACTACTAGACTGAACATTTTCACTTTTTAATGAAGTCTCCATAGTTGCATGATTGGGGACTTCAGGAAAAACCCTGAATATTTCAGGGGCTGTGGTGTAAGAGTTGAATCTGATGCCTGCATGGGAAACTGAAGAAAGAACTTCTCAAGTTATCAGCAGGCACTGACACATTCAAAAGTCCCCTTTGAAGCATAAAGGTTTGCACTGATAACTACTATGTACATTTTATTGATAATGTTATGGTGAACCGACTTGGGAAATTCCAGTGCCTATTAACATATTTTTCATTATGGCCCCTGTTAAAGTTGCTTGAAACTGAAAAGGAAAAAATATATTATTTCCCTCCACCGTGGGAGTCTTCACGGTGGTGGCATGTATCCCTTATAAAAAAAGTAAACACTAATGGGACTGTAAAAATGTGTGTTTTCAGTGAAAATGCTGCTTGGTTTTTTTCCCCCTTGGTGTGTTGGCTACTTCAAGAGAAATCTGGCATCTGTTACTATATTAGGATCAATTTTCAGATTTAACCTTGAAGTAGGAGCGTGCAATGTTTGCCTCCTCTTCACTGAGAAGACTATCAGCAACAAACACTATGCAGCAAATAAAGCTCCCAGCTATCAGTCTGTCATCATAAACCAACAATCCTGAAACATCAGTTTATTTTTCTTTCTTGCCCGTGCATTTTACCGTAGTAGCACAAGTCCATTTAAGGACGATTTGGTCAGACAAAAATACAGAGAGCACACACAAAGCCTTTCCCCTTCAGGCATAAAACGGCAGCTGTGGTTAAGGATTTCTGCAAGTGAGTTAAGGGGAAAAGGAGGAAAAACAAGTTTCTATAATGTGTCAGCTGAGAGGGATTTATAGGAGCACTGACCTGTTGCCCTTGAAGCTTCTAGGTGTTTTAGCTGGGAGCAAAGCTCAGGTGAGCTATGCATTTCTGAAAATCCTGGTTATTTTATGTAAGAAATGCAGGGGAGAGGGTGTAGGAGAGAGGGTGCAGGGCTTGCAGTTTCTGGGGCAACGGATGGTAAAAACCTGGCAAGAATAGCAAAGGGTTTAGGAGCACTGCAAAGGAGAACACGCTCGAGTCCAAAGGATAAACCCCTGGCGTGCTTTGTTGGAGGGGGCTTGGCTGATTGACTCATGACAAAATTATCCCTTAAAATATATATGTGCATATTTATAGAGAAACCTAGGAAGAAGAGGGCTTCGTTATTCTTCCAATAAATTGGCTGCACTCAGGTTATGCTTTCTTCACGTGTGCTGAAGCATGGCACATTCCTCTAATTTATTTCACTCTTCAAGAGGCAATAAAGCTAAGGTAAATAAATAAAAATAAATAAAGCTTTGAGAAGCTTGTGGCAAGCTGCTGTTCATTCGCTTGTCAAAGGTACCCGATGTGAGTCAGAGATGTACCTTTTCTAGGTAATATGTATAATAGTCTTTGTAATTGAACAGGTCCTACCTAAGGATTAGTGTCCACTGACTTTGTGTTTATTATATAACCTTTTTTTAATTGTATGTAATCAACAAAGGTAAACACCAACTAAACTAAAAAGAGCCACCCTTTTCCTAAAATATACAAATAGCAATGTCTAGGACAGAGGAAAGTCAATAGCATCGACCACAACTAATTTTTTGGCTCCCAACTCTTGTAGTTTTCTAAATTCGCCTTTCAGATACCAGGATCACGCAATGCAGCAAAACCTCTGTACAAATGTATGTTTGCTCTTCTGGTGGGGATTATTTCTTTCTTCTTTTTTTTTTTTTTTTCCTTTGCCACTGATCAGGTGAGAACATATTATTTATATCAGCTGTTGGTAGCATCCTGATTAGTTTCTGGGGGACTGACCTTGAGAGGTGATTATGGTATACAACCCCAGCCTGGATGGGGTTTAGGGCCACAGCTATTGCTGGTTGGGATGTAACCTTCTGCCTTCACCACAGTGGGGAGAAGCGTTTGAAGCCGTCGTCTAGGATTTCTTCTTTCCTGCCATGTATGTCTTCCATACCTACTTTAATTGGCTTTGGCTGAATGAGTTTATAAGCCGTTGGCACTAAAGCTTCTGTCCTTCAGTACTCTAAACTGATGGCCTCCACAATTAACTGTGATGAGGCATTTTGAGTTAAAATATCAGTGCTTTATAAGCCAAGACTTTCTAAATTAGTTTCTTGGGCATTTGATTCTCTACTAATTCATTGGCAGTTTTACTTCCTGTTAGTAGCAGTGTTATTTTTATTAGCTTTGTAATTAGTTACTGTCCTTTGCAATACGAGGTTGTCTTTTTCACAATCTGATTTGGTTTCTGGCTGTGCCAGGCCAAATCAGTCTCAAGTAGTCCATCCATTGATGTTTCCAGTTCGTAAGAAAAAGTGACCTCATGTGGCCTGTGAATTGGTGGTCTCTTCTGCTTTCTTACAAGGAAAATGTACCATGCGCTCTATTCTTGCATGGAGCAGGAATACCCCTGAATTTTACAACAGCTTTCTTCAGCAGTTGGCGGCTATGGTGGAGTACATGATAGCTTTTTGAATAGCAATGGACTGAAAAAATTTAGCAATATGCAGATTCAAGTCAGACCTCTCCAGTTTGACCTAAATATTGTCTGCACTGGGGGGGGGGGGGGGGGGAAAGCACTTCCAGGAGCTCTTTCTCAGCTTTCCTCTTGGAACAGAGGATTGAAAGGGTTTCATTCTCCCCTTCTCTATAAAAATGTCTTTTTCTAAACTATATCAGTTAGAGGAATCAAAAATCCTGTATCTTCCTATAACCTTTGCCTTTCCTTATATCCCTAGATGACCTTGGCTAAAATAGCAAATTTAATCTTAAGCCAGAAATACTGTTTCAAATGGAAACTACAAACCGCATGTTTAAAAGCATATTCCTTTTTCCTATCAGGCAGTTAACAAGACTCTTTTAGATTTTGCTTTTTCCCTGACAATAATTAATAAAGGTGGGATACCAAGGAAGATGAAAAGCTGAGGGTAGGTTTACAACAGTATCAAGAGGATTGAGGGACACAGGTACTGTTTACTTTCTGCACATTTTTTTTCTTAGATTTCTTTTAGCAGCCTCTGAAAACCTCTTCTCTGTGCTTTATTTATTTGGCCTGTCCACTGACAAGGACTGAAATGATAAATGTCAATAACTCTGTATAGCAGTGGCCATTACATTTGTATCCAATTAAGGATCTAAAATACAGCTCTAGCATTCCTTGCAATTTGCATGGAAATTAGAACACTAAAACTCACTCAGTGAAGTTTATTTCCTTAACTGGTTTCTGGTTATGAACTGATCTTGTATACTATCCAGAGAATGCCTGTGAAACACTATTTTATTCACTCTTCAGATGGAATAAACTTCGTTAATTTATTTCGGGTCCAGTACTAGTAATAGTCTTGCTAGAACGGGTAAAGCAATTTCATACCTGTTATCAAATAATTGTATCGTAATGATGCACTTCCCCCCCCCCACTCTGGCACGAGTAAGTGGTTGGGAGAACTTGGATGAGCTTTGTAAGCTCCAGGCTCTGTCCTCCTCTTTCCTTTACAGGTGTGGCAGCACAGTTCCCTCCAGCACCAAGAGGGTGACCCAGAAATAACCGTGATGGGGGAGAGCAGTGCCATCGCCTCCTGAGCCCTGGCCCCCCGGCTGTCCCCTCTGCCCTTCACGGAGGAGAGGTTCAGGCAGGAGATTGAATTAGTCACAGCTTAGGTCAAAATGGTCAGTTTTGGGTTAGGTGTTAGAAGTCTGGGAAGCCTTAGGTTTTCTCCCCTATTTTGGTAACACAGGTATATTGTTGCGGCCCCGGCACATTCCATGGGCTCTGGCTGGTGGGCGGCTGCATGGTGCTGTCCATGCTACGGTCATTCCCTGGTTAGCCCCATCAGAGAGGACTTCGGCTGCCGAAGGGTAGCCCACTCAAATAAAAAGGCAACCGGGTGAGCAAAGACTTGCCGAAGCGAGGGTGCTGAGGTTGCCTTTGCAAGCGGGATGGAAGCCCCAGGGCTGGGGGAGCGGAGCTGCCTGCTGCTGGGGTGGGGGGTGAGGATGGGGAGCTCCAGCACCCCTTCTGCAAAGCTGCACGGCCGCAAGCGTGCTTGCTTGCATCGGCTTTTTTTTTTTAGCCGACGCTAGATGTCACACAGAGGAGGGTTATTGCATGGGGTCCTCCACTCTCTGCTTCGAGGGGCTCTCGGTGCCAGATGCGGCGGGGGCAGCGGCGGGGGCTGGGGGAGCAGCCTGCGAGGGAGCGATTTTTTCTGGTTTATTTTATTTTTACGTCTTTCAGCTGCAGCTACGGGTTAACTCATAATAGACCAGCAGCTACACAAATGTCTGCTGCTACAGCAAGTAAAACCAATGCATCTCATACGTTATCTGAAAGGAGAATATAGTCTTCTGTTCCTGTCACAGGACCGACAGTTGGGATCTGGGTTCTCTGTCTCCAGATCTCATCTAGACTTCAGCATGCCTCTGTTTTAAGTAAGGCATGCTTAGGGCTGTTTGAAGTATTTAGACTGCCATTTGCAGGTGAATATTACTTAAAATTGTGTTTTCGGATATTTGGGATTGTTGGTGGAAGTTGCTATAGAAATGCAAGCTCTTGCTGCAATTACTGACAATGTGGAAAATTTAAATGAACCCAAAGCTGCACTAGATGCTTCAGATAAATCACATACATTTTCTGTATGCAGAGAGCTGTCTGAATCAATTTAAACTGTTCATCTTCTCTTTTCATTAATATCCTCAGTTCTCATGGCACATTAGGTACTGAATAGAATAGTGAAAAATTTGGGTTTGTACATCACTCTTGATAACTCTCTTTTTCCTGGCTGTAAAGACCAGTAGCATTATTAGTTAAAGTATGAACCTTAAATTTTCCCAAAATTATGTAGAATTCTAAAAATCATATTTACAATCCTTTTATTACATAATCTTTGGAGACTCTTTGGGGCAGGGAGGCAAGTGTGTGTCTCTCATTTCTGTGAAAATTTCTATTAAAATCACTACAGTTGCCCACTTGTGTGAGTTGTCCTGAAGTTCATTTGTAGAGTTTGGCTGCTTTTATTACTGAGTAATAATTTTAAATGGTTAATTGATGCCTGCGACCCAGACCCCAAAATTTTATAATCATACACTTTGTTACTCTAATCATCAACAGAGAGAAATAGACACTGTTTTGATAGCTACCATTGTCTGTTAAATTTTTAAGTTTTTGAGAAAGGAATTTTTCTGTGATGTGAAGAATCTGATCCAAACAACATAGATTTGCTGGTAAAACTGTGCTAACTTGAAAGTGTAAAGAAAAATTCCCTGTGGTGTAGGCTTAGCAAGTCCTCTCCATCTGCAGGCTTCTAAAATTTTTCAAGCACCTTCCTCCAGCAAGCTAAAGCCCCCTCATTTTCTTTTTCACGCCTCTGCAGCGGCCCATGTACATCTTTCCCTGCCACCCTCCCCACCCCAGGTTGTGAATCAGCACATGAAAAATACAGGTTTATAGTATTTGTAGAAACAGTGGAGTCACCCCAGCAAGGGAAAAACCCCCAGATATTCTAGACTGGTCTTTGTTAGGGGTCCAACACGATATGCTAGCATAGATACACCATCTGATATGCTGTGGTACAGACATGCTTGTTGTGAATGCAGTCCTTGGAGTCTGTGAAGTTCGGGGGAGATGCATAGGCAGGCTGTGATTTTCCTGCTGCATGGATTTGTAAGCAGAGCTGCACAGGCCAGAAGTAGGAAAGCGAGTGGTCGCTCCTGCTGCTGAACACAGGTCTAGTGCTAACTCAATGGTTTAGCAAAAACGTGTGTGCGCAAACACAGTGACGATTGCTTGGGGCTGGGAAAACGGCCACAGGGGGACATTGCCAAGCTCTGTATCACTGTGAGAAGGAATGGCAACAACCAAAGCTGGAGAAATACGAAGAATAAAGCAAACACATTTTTCATCATCTGTATAATTACCACTGAAGCGAATGGGAACTTGTGAATTTTCTGTGGCTTGTTATTATCAAGATAAAGCTGGATGCACTTCTAGAAATGGAGTACTGATCAGGAGTACGTGGTACCTGGTGAAACTTCGATGTCCCATGGTAGCAGAAGGTCAGTTTCCACCAGGGCTGGCTTCACACTCATCTCCCAAGCCTGACTGGCAGGTGGCAATCAGCAGAGCTTGCAGGACATCAGCCGTCCTTCTTCTTTGAAAACCAGTTTCAGCTCACCAAAGTCAGCTGGACTTTGATATTACATCTGGCATTGAGTCCTGCCCATGAATCTTTTTAAAGGTTTTCAGTTTTGGTCTCAGAATACTTCTGAACCTCCATCCCAGCTAAACAGTGGTGCGGTTTCTGGAAGGGCAGCCTGCTGGGTCAGATAATGTCATGTGGTCATAAATGATGTAGAAAATGGTGACTGGAATAGTTAAAACCTTAAATTATCATGACCTTTTACAATTATTTGGTTGCCTGGGGGAAGAAAGAGGTGTAGATGGTTTAACTACTGAAACAGACATATGGAATGAAAAAAAGAAAAACAGAGGAGTTAGTATTCAAATCTCTGGTTGTGGATATTGTCTTGAGTTCTGGTTTGATGTAGAAATGAGACTAGAGACTATGTGCGGAGAGTGGAATCCAGCATTTCAGAAACGCAGGTAAACTGTCTGATCTCACAAGATTTCTACTGCATTTGTGTATAACATAACATCATTAACAAGATCTCAGAATGGGAGGGACCTGCTTCTCGGTTTGGATAGGCCGGAAAACTTGTATTAATCACCATAATCCTAGGGTGTTCAGAGCTGGTGGCTGAGGTTGGTGTGCTAAAAGGCAAGCAGGATTCACTGTTCTGTCCCTTTCCCAGTGACTAACTGGGACAGTAATGTCAATTGCGAGATGCTCTCGGAGCCCTTGTCTGGAGCACTTGATGGATTGTCTCCATGGTGGGTGAGGCACTGGTGGGGCAACTGAAATCTCTGACACCTGCTGAGAAAAGTGGTCAACATCAAAAAGGAATTTCAAAACCAAAATATTTCCACTGACTAGAACTTTCTAAACTTTGTGTGACATTAGCGCAACATCTTATTGAAAGTGTGACACTGTCATACCTTCATTTACTTGGAATCACAGAACAGCTGAGGTTGGAAGGCACCTCTGGACATTACCCAGTGCAAACCTCCCTGCTTGAAGACGGGTCAGCCAGAGCAAGCTGCCCAGCAATTTTGAGTATGTCCACGTATGGAGACGTTATAACTTCCCTGGACATCCCGTTCCAGTGTTTGACCACCCTCACAATAAAAAAGTGTTTTCTTGTGTTCAGATGGGTTTGTAGCCATTGCTTCTTGTCCTGGTACTGGGCATTACTGGGAGGAGCCTGGCTCTGTTTTCTTTACTCCCTCCCATCAGGTGTCCACTCGCGGGTAAGGTCCCCCTGCACTTCCTCTTCTCCAGGCTGAGCAGTCTCAGCTCTTTCAACCCCTGCTTCTTGACAGATGCTCCAGTCCTTTAGTCATCTCTGTGGACTGTGCTGGAGTCATTCTGGTATTTCCTTGTCTATAGTAATATATAGATACATTTATATGTGTATATGCATATACAAAGTGTTTATGTGTGTGTATATCATTAAACAAAAATGTTTATTAGAAGTAATATCCTACAGTTGATATCCTCAAGAGTCTTGCTGGGATAATCTATCTCTTTCTTCTTCACAGGGCATCTATTCTTCACAGAGACATCAGAGGGTCAATGCTGTGCATACAATACATACCTAACATAGAGTGGATACTTGCTGTAAGAAGAAACAAGTTCAAACTGAAGTGTATCCAGAATTTAAATTTGTTATGGTACAACTGCAAAGGTCAGATGCAGATTAAATAGGACTGGGAAGAACGTTTGCTCCTACACAAATACTGCTAGATCAGAGAGAAGGCAATTCTACAATGTTTAATGTGGGCGCATGATTTCAAATAGATATACAGTGTCTCAGCAAGTGACAAGTGCAAGAACCAAAGTATGAAAGAACAACCTTCTGAGCCGTACCCCTGGCAGTAGTACCTGAGTACCTGCAGGATTGTTTGACCAAACATTACAAAGGTTATTCATAAGTTATGATGACGTCACGTGAAAGAGCCAGGCAGTAATGTCTTTTGCCTGAGTGCCCTGCAAAAGTGTTTATCTGTCAAGTAATGTCAGCCTTTTAATCAAATAAATAATTCATGGCCAGTGTTTGATGATGCTAGCGCCTGGGAATTGGACACTGTATGGAATGAAATAAGGCTGTCAGCGTGAAAGGGCAGTGTTAGAGTCCAGGATGGATCAATGGAAGCAGAAACACATTTCTATTTGGTTTATAACTAAGTAATCTGTTTTGGAAGCTCTAATTTTGTAAAGCCATACTGCAGTGATTGCCTTCTTCCATGATCAGTCAAGATTTGGGGTGTTTTGAGTAACCTGCAAATTTTTTTTTTTTTTTTAGTTAATTCAGTGATATTTTAAATGGAGTTGATTCACATAGTCATAAAGCAATGAAACAACCCCTATACAACCAGTGTGCAAAGGTTATTTTAATGTGACCTTGGAGTTAATGGTCTATCTAGCTGCTAATGACTCTCTGCAGGATTTAGCATTTATTCCTCACCTAGATACTGGTTTTAGTTCTCAGCCCAGAAGAGATGGTCCCCAGAAGCAGTACTGAGTGTCAACAGCGCTGCTCCTGTGGGAGCCAGGGGTGAGCCACTTCCCTCGTTGTACAAAACTTTCCGCAAAGCCATTGGCAATGAAACCACGACCTGGTGGCCCTGGGCTCGTGTACCGAAGGCGAGTGCCAACCAGATGGGGGTTATTTTCTCTTGTGCTCGCAACAAGAACCCAGCCTCGGACCAAGTACAGTCACGGTGTGATGGACGGTTGCTGAGTTGGGAGAGAAATAGTCTTTTCATAAGTTGTTGACAGCTGGCCAGTACTCTGACTTGTTTTGCATGTTTATGTTTGTGCCCAGTCGGCTGCATTCATATGGGATCACTTGAGGATCAGGTTGTAACTCTATCACGCAGCAAATGTAACTCTCAATGTGAATAATGGCTCGGTTGTGCTTTATTTTTTCCATCTTAATGCTGAAGAAATAAAAGACATCTGGTCTTTTTTTTCCTCTTCTTTTTTTTTTTTTTTTTTCCCTTTAGATCTAGAATTTTAAAAAAGTCCTAAAAGTTCTTGATGATTTGGTTAAGTGTCTGGTCACATGATTGAAACCTCATTTGAGCTCGGATGCAACCCACTATTGACCGGTAATAAAATTTGCCCAATATCAGAAACAAAATAATTATTTTATCTTCCCTCTTCTCCAGAGTTATGCTTTTTTCTTGCCTTTGGATTATTCATAAATTTTCTAAGACATTTTGTTATTTGGAAGGCACATTTTTACTTTTCTGTTTTCTTCATGTCTTCTTTTTGCACACCCTCGGCCTTGCCAGACTTTTCTTAAAACCTTGATACTGACATTTTTGTTAGTATGGCAGTAAACTGGCCAAGATGGAAACAAACCCTAATTTTAGAAATAGTGCAATATTTTGCCCAAATGAAGTGGCATGCAGGCAGCTTAGAGCAAAAATTATCCACAATGGTATCTGCACAATTTCTTCTGTCAGTGATACAGACCTCTGCAACTTTCACATGGGTTCTTATTTGTTCTGAAAACATAGGTCTCCAGAGTCACTCTGCAAAACAAAAGCGGTGTTCGTATATAACTCAAAGTATTTCCGTGGAAGGTGACGTTTTAGTTTACTTTGTGTTGTTTTTCAGCAACCTAGAGAGACGTCTGAAGACCCAGCCATGCTCTAAAGTGAGACCCGTGGTATCTCACACATGGCGAGGAGCAACAGAGCTAAACGTACGTCTGGCTATACCCTATCACAGATAATTTATAAGGACTACAGCAGTTGTAGCAAGTAACATTAAACATACAAAAAGAACATTGAGAAATTGTTTTCAATGCTTATTTTAGGCTAGTTCGTCATCTCTTCCCCTAAACACCCTTTAAGGTCAGGGGAAGTTTTCCAAGGCAGTACGGGGATCCTTTCTGAGAGCCAGTACAGTTCAATACCGAGTGACACAAGACAGTCAGGCCTTGCTGTGTATGGTTAGGGCCAGCTGGAAAGTGGGATCAGAGGAAGGTTCGCTGAATAAGTATTCTTCCCTTAATACTGGGGCTGCTGTGAGAATTGGCTTTTTGTTGTTTTAACTCGCAAGAGCAATAAGGTCATGAGTCTGTGCTGCATTTCCAGAGTGCAACATCCTCCATATCTCCACTCAAAACTTGTCAAATAGTGTCAAAGAGTGGGAAAAGTATAGTTATTTGCACATCTTCTGCAAGAGGAATGTCTTTAATGCAATCCAAGTCAGCTTTCCATCTACTTTTCATTGTCCGAAAAATGCAAAGGGTTGGAATAGTGCTAAGGATCAAACCCAACATCTGGACATGCCAAATGCACCAGTCTTGCAGAGGCAAAGGTTACTTTTGCTAGCTAAAATCTCCTCCGGAGTGAAATTTGTTTATCTAAACTTTGCTTAAATGTCTGGAAGCTAATTTTATTAGATGATTCTTTTTTTTTTTTTGGTAATTTGATTAATACAAGCTCAGTTTCTCTTTCAGTCATGGAGTTAGTGGGTAAAATGAGCAAATTTCAGTAGGGTTCAAAGAGTAAAGAAGTGCATTTACTTTATATTTATTCAAAACTGGGCATTAAATAAAATGTACTAATTATTGTATGAGTACATGTGGAAGAAAACCCAAGTAATGAGGAGTATTAAATGTTTCTTATGAAAAAGTGGAGGCAGGGGGTGGCAGTGGGAAGATCCTGGCTGTGTCTGGTGCACTTCTCTCCCCAGCCAGAGTCCTGAGCCTCCACAGACCCGGCATTTGGTCTCCATGTTGAAAATAGCAGTTTTCACCATCGATTGGGAGAGATCTGCACAGGCTTTCAGCGCTTTTATTTCCAAGACTTCTTGGGGGTTTCCCTGGAAAACTCCAGTTGCCCTGGAAGGAAAAAAGTGTGACCCCTTTGACATAAATTTGACCTCCCCCAGGACATCCCAATATTTCTTCTTAGTTTCCACCGATTTCTTTGCAGGGCAGCGGCTCACTCGGGCACTGATGCTTGGAGGAGGTGGTTTTTTGCCTCAGTGGCAAAAATAGGGCTCGGCGTCTAGAGCTGGACCGTGCCACCATCACGTAAGGTCACTAGTGCCTCACTCTTCAAGCAGCCCCATTTAAACCAGCAAGCCTCCCCTTGCCACTCCGTTGCAGCAGAGGTACATGCTCCTCCGGTGTTTTATCACTTGTTTTCCCCAGACCCCAGCGAGCAGGGGAGATTTCAGCATCGTGGTGTAACCATAGCAGAAGTGCCACGGACCGCAGCTATTTCAAGTCCCATTTAACAATGAAGGAAGTACAGTTTGAAACGCACTGGCGGTTCAAAGGGATGAATGAAGCAGACCAGCCGATAAAAGGTAATCCGCATTACTGCGCTGCAATACTGTATTGCAGCGGAGGTGTAGCTGCGGCGGTGCGTGACAGAGGCTCGGCAGCAAAGGATACCTGCAGGTGTTGTACAAAGTGCTAAACTGTGAGACAAGAATTTGGATAAGACACTTGCATGAATTCTGTGACCACAGCTGTGAACTCCAGCTGAGACGCAGGCAAAACTTGCTGGTCTTTTGGCGAGAGGCAGCAAGCAGCAAGCAGCAGGGCCGTCTCTTCAAAAGACGCCCGGCAGTTTATCTTGAGATGTCCAGTTGATGCGGCTAAGTCAACATTTAAGATGAAGGGGTTGGTGATGTCTCTTTTCCCTTCTCTGTGGCCCAAAGTCCCCTCCTGTCTGATTTATGAGTTCCTGCTGGTTTCCAAATGGCCCCTGATCCTCCCTCTGAAATCTGAGAGCCTGAGGACCCTCCTGAAGTTTCTCTTTCCCACTCAAGGGGAAAAAAAATCAACTTCCAAGTTTTCTGATGGATGTTTTGTGCCTATCACCCTTCTATCCCTCTATATTTTTGCGGAGGGGATTGACTACAGATTATTACATACCAGCTATCTCCTCTAGTAGGCATCATTTGGGATAATCTATTGTGTGGCTCTTCAGTCAGATAACTGGGCTCACGCTTAATCTGTTGTGGGTGCTGTGTGACTCCTACAAGTGTCTCTGTGCCTGATAACAGTCCAGATGAGGCAGGGGAAAATTATTTCCGTTTTGCATGAGACACAGAGAAGATACAGAAATGAGTTGTATAAGATGACACAGGGGTTTTGTGCTGAATAAAATACTTGAACCCAGCCTGTACAAAAATGAAGCATCCTAACCGCATACACTAACTTCTTTTCTTCACCTTAGGAGAGACCTCATTGCAAGAGGGAAGAAAACTTACTGATCGAGTGGCAGGCAGTCACAAAAAATCAATCCAAAGTGAAGCGTTCATTGGATGGCTTCCAAGGAAATTTATTGCTTGACATCTCTCTGACAGGTGTCTCGAGAGTGTTCAAAGCTTGAGAGTGTGATGGTGTTTGAAATATTGCAGCAGGAAGTATTAGTTGTGCGTGTTTTGTTTTGGGTTTTTTGGTGTTTGTTTTTTTTTTTATAGATTGGCCCTTATTGTTTCTTCTATTATCTGGGTGCTGATTGAACTACACTGTTGTGACCTAACATGGAAATCTTTGTCTGCTGTGACACCGCTGAGCAATGGCGCTTGATGTTTTTGGCAGGAGGGATGTGGACGCAGAACTAGAGTATGTGCTGTGTTTGAGACTTCCCTCAACTTCCCGGTGAGGCCTTTTCCTGAGTTCTGAAAGCGGTGTTTCAGGTCCCAGCATTAGGCAGGACAAAGAAAATATCCTTTCAGTAACAGCTATGTGATGCTGGGGAATTTTGTGAAAAGCCTTTCTGAATCTCTGTGTCCCTCTTTTGGGAGAGGTGAGCTGGCTTGCTAGGACAGGACCTAGAGTCACTTCAAATCCATGGCCATAAAACACCAAAGGATTTTGGGACTGTGTGGCTTTTAGAAAGTGTTTATGTGCCTTTAAATCTTGCGGATATTTGTAAGACAGCAGCCTTACTTGAGACTCTGAGGCAACTTGTGACTCCTAAGGAGTTTAAAAGACTTATCCAAAAACCAGCTTGTTGTTGCCCACCCAGACAAACTTAGGAGATGCGATGGCAACTTGATAGTTGCTGTCCCTTGACCTCTGTATTGCACATCAGTAATACTGGCCAGACTAGTTGGACACATCCTGCTGCTTGTGAGTATGAAAAAAGGAGTGGCTGAAACCTGAAAACGTGACTGAAATTAGATTTGCTTAAAACAAATACCACATTCTACTGTGAAGGTCTTGAATTTAGTTTTCTTAAGCAAATTTATACAGTGTCTTTGTGGGCCTTGTCAGCAGTGCTGCTAACACAACATGAAGCGATAACATTTAAAAAAGAGATTCCACCCTTCCCAGGACAGTGGTTGCTTTGTCTCCTAAACTCTTGACGCTGTGCTGACCAAGAGGAGAACAATGATTTCTTTACCTTATTTTGTTGTGCAGAGCTCTTGATACAAGATAAGCTACCTGCAGGCACTTGTTTTGACAGTATGAGTAATAGGAATTTGCTGAATTTTCAAGGCTGTAAGTTTTCTTTCACAAACGGGTGGTCTTTGCTATCTTTCTTTGATAGGTGTCTAATTTCTGAATGCTGCTGCATTTTTGAAAGTGGCATATCTCGGCAGCTGGCACTTCAGAATTAAGAGCTCTTAATGTGAAAAATGTGAAAAATGTGAAAAGATGTGAAAAATGCGGCATATTCCCCCTCATTTTCTTTGTTATGATCAGTCTTTGAGAAGACTTGCCACTGTCCTTTTTCATTAAATAATCTACTGAGCCAAAACGTTATTCAGCCAAACGTAGGTGCCAATGAAAACTGAGTCACAAACACAAGGCAATGAATCATTTAAGGTTCAGCTGAGACCTCAGTCTTTAGTGCTTGCAGCTGACATATATGATTGTCCAGCACAATGACATGTTTTGCTGTGTTTTGTGTTCAGGGGTGCTTACACTCTATGTCAGAACAATAATATTTAGAGCACTCACACTGTTCTGTATAAGGTAAATCCCAACTAACGCAAGTTTTGATGCTGTTTTTTTAACCCAAGTCTGCTGCATGTACTGGGAGCCTTGAAAAGTCTATGTTGGAAATATAGCTAGGTTAAAATGCAAGCATGTGAGGCTTTGGGGAACCAGAAAGGGGATGATTCAGCCAGCAGAGCAAACACTGGACCTAGAGGTTTTAAGGCAACTGAGCCTTCAAGGGTCCAGGCAGGAGATGCATCCCCAAACTACGGCAGAGAACCAAACTCTAACCAAGACCAGAAACCAAGACCAAGTACCTGTATCCGGAAACTAAATTTTGTGGGCCGTATTCATCTGGGCAAGAACATTTTGCTTTACCATGTTGAGTTTGCCTTTAAGGATGTTGTCATTAGGCAAACCGCTGACAAGTTATCCTGGATTGTTTACCTTAGGTTTTGTTTTTGTTTTCTGCACTCTGCCTAGAATTAGGAGCAGCCCCTGGCTGTCCCATACAGCAAAATGTTGTGCAAGATGTCTGAGTGAGCACTGCATGGTGGATCCTTAGAGCCAAAACCAGAACACTTTGTGAGGGCATGGCTCAGTTTGCAGAGGTGGTGGGATTTGTTTTATTGGTAGGGTGCTCCATCACAGCCAATGAACCCTGCCTTTCTGCAACCTCCTAGACACGAGGTTGTGGCTTCACAAAAATATTTCTTCACAAAGATATGACCATTGGGCAGGAAAGTATGCCCTTGAATATCCCCAGAAAACTATTTGTCTCTGCGGTTGTCCCTAATTCCAGGTAAAACTGATCGAATCAGACTTAAGGACAAGTATGTGACAAATGGGTGTTGTAAAAGTAGCTGCTAGGGTCCATCAGCAGTGCTTACCGTGCTGTGAAATGCACTCTGCTATCCCCTTTCTTCCTCCCTCTTTTCTTTGGCACAGCCCTGGAGATTGCTCAACCTCCGTGCAGTCTGGAGCACAAACCTCTGCACGAGCACGTTCCAGGACGGTAATGAGAAAAATCGTCCACAGCCAGGATAGATAAAACTGTGTAGACTCTCTTCTCAGTCATTTCAAGACCGTGCAAGAATCAGGACAACAAACCTGGAGATTGCTATCAAACAGATGAGTTTGTAGCAAACATACACTTTCTTAATGAACTAGAGAAGTTACGGGAATCCTTTTTCATCCTTACGACAGGTTCCCAAAACGGGAAGGGGGGGGAAACGAGAAATGTTGAGTTTGAAAAGTTCCATTATTTCTGAAAACAGGAATTGTTTTTTTTTTTTAAATAAAGCATGCTGACACGTGAACCTTCACCCACATCACAACCTGGTCTCCTTTTTCCTTTCAGGCTGCGCTAGCTCAGTTTTCCCTGTACAGTGGTACACATGTGCTGCAGGTAGAAAAGCCATTGCAAAGAAATACCGATTCCCAAATTGCCTCTACTAGGTATGGCAACCTGGATTCACCGTGGGTGAATTAGGCGTTATTTTGGCACTTTTGTGGCAGTAATGGAGTTACATTGTCTGTTCCACTCAGGCCAATTTTCCCTGTATGTACTCTGTTGCAGACCTTACTTTTCATCGAGGCCCTTTCTTCTAGCCCAATCCTGGCAGATTTCCACTGTATTTTTCCCTTGGTCCTTGTGGATTGCTGACTTGGTTGGAAAGGCCCAGTGCTGGTCAGAAAGATATTAGCTGAGAAATGCCTACCACCTTCATAAACGTCATTAGGGCTATGGGGCTTTTGTCAGTTCAGAAGGGACAATTTCCATTATCTTTCATGTAGAATTTGGACTCCACAAAACCATAGAATTCATCTAGTGACTTCCAGTTCTATCCCAATTATCTGTTAAGTGCTATTTGTTAAAAAGTCATCTGGTCTTGATTTAAAGGCTAGGAAATTAATTTAAACTGATGGAGAATTTCCACAAATGACAAATTCCATCAAACTAATCAGTCTCAATCTGATTAAAACAATACTTTAGAATTTGTTTGGCATAATATTTATTCTTTTGGGGAGTAAGGGAAGAATGAACAGACTGTCTTTTGAAACTGTGGTTTTGTACTGCCAAGTTTTCATTATAACTACTTTTTACATTAGAAGTCTGTCACTAATTCAATATAAACTTAATGTAACGGGAGTTTCAAATAAGTTCAAAGTGAAGTTCTTAAATAGGCATCTAAATTCATCGTGAGCATGAACTGATATAGAGTTATAGCTGTGTGAATTCAAAAATAAATTAAGCCAATAAATGAAGTGTGGGAATTAAATGGCACATCCTGACTCAGTTTTCGTTCATTCTTTTATTCATTAGCCTCAGTGCATATGTCTCTCCCTCTGACTAGGTGCAGAGTAAGATAGGTCTGGCAGCACACAGAGATCAGAGCAGTGACTGGGACTCTGCTGTCCTTCAGGAAGGTCACAGAATTATATCATGGCTCTGTCTAACAGACGGTCGGAGTCTGACAAGACAATGTGTCTCAGCAAATTTACATTTCGGCAACAGATTCCAAACATCAGTAATTCAAAAGCCATCCTGTGCAATTAGTAAAAATGCTAACAGCATACACAGGGCTTCAAAGTTACCCTGGGAGGTGGCAGCAGTCATTTACCTCTGTGGTGTCCTGTGGTAGTCACAAATATCGGACTTTCCTTCCCAAATTCCCCTTCCATGAACAACAGAAAGCAACAAAACCAATTTTGAGCCCGCTTTTGAGGGTGTGATAGTGCTGACCTTGCTTTGAAGGACTCATGTTTAGCTAGTGAGGTCTTCTGGGACCTGAGTCTTTCTGCTGCTCATCTTGTTGGGTATCAGGGTAAACCCCAGCTGAAGTCAATCCAATGTAATGGTGTAAACTTAAAGAAAGTGAAAGGAAGAACAGGTTAGGAGTTAAGTATGGAGAAAGAAATGTCGGGATCCTGAAATCCCCAGACCTCAAGTAAAAAACGAGCAGAACTGGCCTCTGGTTTCTCCTCCCCTTCCAGAAACGATACCTGCTCAGCTCTGTGGCCTGTAATGATAAACTCTCCCTCCCCATGTTTTTCTGAGAAATCAGAGAGAAACAGGCAATAAGGAATCCCTGCCTGCTGTAGCATGTTACAGAAACAGCCTATTTTATTTTTCCGATGTGGAAACATCATTAAAAGGCATTTTTTTGTAATTGATTGGTGCAGTGGTTTACTCTTGTCTAGATCTGATTTCCTGAGCAGAAGTCGTACTTTTACAGACAGCCGTACATTTAAACTCAGAAAAAAATTAAAGGGATCAGGGAAAACATTTTCTCCTTTAGCTTCTAAAAAATATAATATTTTCTGTATTTTTTTATTTTGGCAAAGACTGAAGTGAATGCCAGCCAGCAAGTAAGTAAAATACAGTCAAAGACTGCCCTTGTCCACATGTTTAAAATGGACTACCAAAAATGCATCATTTTTTCCAACATTTTTGTTGGGTGGAGCACGGAAGGTGATTCCCACTTCACACCCTTACATAAATATTTATACAGAACAGCTTTAGTTTAACCTGAAAGGAAAATTCTGAGAGTGCTTCAGAAAGCCTGTGGTAGGAAATAAAAACTTAAAACAATTTCCATTAAATTGCTGGCTCTGAACATGATGTCGTGGGCTTGGCATACATCGTGGGTTTTGAGTCAAACAAACGGCCCTACAGAAAACCCTGAAGTTTTAGACTACATCTTCACAAACTGTCTCTGTTACTCACGAACCACTGGAAAAGGAGAGGAGGAAATGCTTTACTGCCTTGGGAGGGCACATTAAATAAGCCTGCTGTCCTTTTCTACCTCCTCACTGAAAAGCAGAATAATAGTGAAAGGATACCCTATCTAAGGAAAAAAAAAAAAAATGCATAGCATCACAGACACAAAGGGGATGCATAAAGGATCATAGGACAAGCACTTTTTTTTTTTTCAAAAATAAAGAGGTCTTTTGTAAGAGGATTAAAGGTTTGGATTTGCTTGGTTTGTTACAGCTGAACCAGCTCTGCAGTGCTCTCCCCCACTAACCCAGCAAAGGGAAAAACCAGGAACAGGTCTAAATTGGGCACTTGGGGAATGGTACTGAGCTGAGTACTGAATTTAGACCTGTCCCTGTTTTTTCCCTTGCTGGTTAGGTTAAGCCTCATAATTATCGAGTGACCCGTTCCCAACTGCTGCAGTTAGAGGCTTCAATGCCTCATAAAGACAGAGCTGAGACTGGAAAATCATCTCGGCTGGCCTCCCTGCCCTGAATTTACCTTACTTACACTTCGCACTTGTGTACCAGCACCGGTATCGTGGTGTTTGGATAACGGCTCCTGTGAGCCACTTTGGCTTTCTGGGCCAAAAGAGCAGCATTTGGCCCCATGCAGCTGTATTAGATTGCCCCTCTTTGGGCTGTGATGTGATGGCACGGGTCAGGCTTGTGCCCAGCATCACTGGCCCAGGTTTGTCTGTGTGCACTGCAGGTAACTCTTGAGACTCCCGCTGCAGGTAACTCTTGAGACTCCCCTTCATCCTCCTTGCTGTGGCCCCCACTTACCCTGTCACAGAAATTCAAGAAAAGACCATTTTTTGCAAGGAAATGGAAGGGACCCCTCCTATCCTTCCAGACTCATTTGTAAAGGATGGCAGCTGATTGCTTGGCTACCTACTTAAAATTATTTTGTCCCAGCTTGAAATAGAGAACACAAAGGTAATGCATTTTAACCTGAAAGTTAACAGAGACATCCTTTTAAAACAGTAAATTTTGTCTTTGTTGTGCCCGGAAACTGTTGTATTTCTCTGTATTCCCATAATGCTTGCAGTACATGTGGGGGTACTAGAGATGTCCTCACACTGACTTACCAAGGGGCCTCTGCTCCTGGTTAAGCATCTGAGAAAGTGCTGAGTAAAGGAGTAAAGACGTGTCTTCCCATCCTGTCACCACCATCATAACTGAGGTCGCTGTTTTGACGGTGGTCTTATAAGGTGGACACATGTCACAGATGAGCTTGGCCAAACAACTTCGTCTGTCTAGGCCATCTGCAAATTGGATTTAAATACTATTTTGCATATTTAGTATAATGCCAAGAATTATAATGCCAAGAATTATAATTCCTTATATAATTAAAGCAAAACTGTAGGAAAAGGTATAACAAAACACACAGCTTTATGAGATGTGGGGTGTTTTGGATGAGTGGGAAGGATTGGACAACACCCGTCTCTCTCCAAAGTCTCTGCTTGTGCTAATCTGTAGGCAAGTACTACTTCGCAGTTATCTTGTTTACTCTTCCTATTAGGAAACCACAGTTCAGCGTATCTGCTACCAGTCAGGCATAAATTGCTTTGTGTAATTAGCCAATTAGCTGCTGTTAGTGAGCCTTAAAGCATCTCTCCCTATCAGTGCTCTCTGTAAGCTACTTAAGTACTTGAATGTTCATAACGTTGCCCCAAAAGGAGGCAACACCTTTTATTTGAAGGTTTCTGTTCAGCTGTTCTGTGCAGCCTGTGAAGATGCACTGCAGTTATCCCCAGAAACAAAGTTCCTCATCATGGTTCCTGGAAAATCACTGAAATGTGATGTTATACTGAAAGAGTTGTAAGGAGGTTGTGTTTAGTTCAATATAGCTCATTAATATCACTTTTAGAGGACTTAAACCTTGAATACTTCATTTTCTGGCTCCAAAATCAATGATCCACCCAGGACCTGAAGAGATGCCTCCAGTAGGAGTGATTGAGGAGAAAAGTCTAACTCTGGGACTATTGCTGAACAGCTGGGCTGTGCAAAGTGATCCCTGCAGGCTTGAACATCACGCGGCAGCCTTCCTTGTCCCACATGGCTTTGCTGGAGGTGCCAGTCCCTACGTGAACACAAGCCGTGGGTGTACGCCATGCATGTTGTCTGCTCGCACTCTCATCTGGAGGAGGTGATGGGCACTGGCTGTACATCCCCGTTGAGCTGCACAAGCAAGTATTTGCAGAGAAGGGGATGAAAGGGCCGAGGCTACCTCCCTGTGCAATTAGCTGCTGCCCCATTCCCACGACAGCTATAAAAAGCAGTGTCTCTCAGGTTCATCTGCTGACTTTCTCCAAGCTGGGTGGCCACTTACTCCTTTGCATCAGGGCTAAAAGTCTGAGTAATTTATGCAGGAATACATTTGGTAGGGCAGAGATACTTCAGAGTCCTTGTCCTGGTGTTACTGAAATGCTCAGTTTGGTTTTTTTCACTCAGTAAGTTAGGTCAGCTTCAGAGAAAGAAACAATGAAATATACATACTGCTTTGCATTTTTAATGCTTATAAGTAGGCATTTACCAAATGGGCAGGGAATCTTTAAACAGCAGAACAAACGTTATAACTTTACGACGAATCATTGCAACAAATTCTTACTAAAGAGTTCTGATTAATAAACCATTACTTTGCATTTGGGAACTGTGGTGAACTTATTAATGTGGACTTTTAATCCCTACCATGATGGAAATATTCAGCAGTGCTGCTCTGATGTTGATCTCAGAGTTCTCATTCATAAATCTAAGTCACATTTCCTAGATATAATTTTTAGTCCTGCTAAATATAGTTTAGGCAAAGACTTTTATAAAAGTGTTTATATTTTTGGATATGGCTTAGATGGACTTCTGCTTCAAAGTTGGGCTGAAATGATTACCTAATTTGTAATGCAAACGAGGTTTTAAAAAACTATGCAAGAGTAGATATGAATTGCTAATTGGTCATGGCCTTGTCCTTCCACTGACATGCATAAATTTTGTCCCCAGTGCAGTCACAAAGAAGACACTTATCATACGCATGGAAATCATCATTTTGTTTGGTACAAGTTTTCACAATTTCTGCTGAAATACACCTCTGAGCAGGGGCCTTTTCAGTTCATGTGCGGATGGGAGGCTGAAGTGTGTGTAGCTTCACACATAAGAAAGGGGCTCCCTCACCAGTGGCTGCAAACGAGGAAAGTCCTTAACATATCTTGCATGAAGTGGGTGAAGCTCAACAAGACTAGCTGTATGACCCTGCAAACTCCTTTGTAATTTTGCTTTGCTCTCTTGCTTTCCTTCCATGCATTTTCTGACTGGAATTGTCTATAATGTTTTATACAGTTCATATAAATAGTATTTAATTTTTCTGGTCCTTATCTGCCACAACTTCACTGCTGCAATGCTTGGTCTACTTAGAGAATAGTAAAGCTGGACAGGCAAGCCAGACTTTTATCTTGCTTGGCAGGCAAAATTCAATGTGAGGGAGCTGGGGGCAAGTAATTAGAAATTGCCAATGTCTCTGTCTGAGCATACTTTCAGCGTCTTTTAATGTGATTGTCTGGACATTTACTGAAAGCTCTCTTGGTATTGATGCTTTTCCCAAGGCCTTGTCTTCAACCTTCTGTAACTGAGGAATATTATTCAGAAAAGCATGGAGAAGGCTTTATTATGTCTTTCTAACACTTACACTGAAATCTGCTTCCAGCTGGGAAACCAAGATAGAGATTGCGTTCATCTCCAGAAAAACCTCTCAAGGTAGCTCAGAGTCAACTTTGTAACCATTGGTATCTTCTCACACCAAGAGCGATGGACATGAAGAAGGGAATTCCTCTCTAGAATAAACAGAAGATGCTTCTGGGGAAGACCACAACTACCCTGAAAGTGCAGTGAGTATCTGGGATTTCGCTATAACACAATCTGTGTCATTGCCAGAACCGTGAATCTTTAGCAACGACCGAGGTACACAAAACGCTTATGCACCCCATGGTTCTAGGTACCTAACGTGCCAGCTGGTCTGTGTTATGAACCAAGGTGCTGCTGTGCGGTGCAGTCGCAAGGGGCTGTGCTTTTGCTCTGCTCTCCCACTTGACAGCATTCCCCTACCTTTAAAGTGGTCCTTGCCCTTGGTTGAGGAGGGGACTTCTGCTGCCCTTCGGCATGGCCACTGGTGGGGTCAGCGAGGGACTTGGACTGTCCTGTGTGCTCAGCTGCTGACATATTTTTGTTGCTGAGAACATGTAACATGCAATTTTTCTCATGCCTTCAAGTGACTCTGAGCCCTGACTTAAGCCAAGACCTCAGAAAAGTTTAAAACAAGGCCTTTTGTCCAGGAACAACCACTGGGGTGAGAGCCCTGGCACTGTCAGTACGTGCATGCACACTTGCATGTGCCCACCCATCTCCATCCCTCCGTCTTTGTTTGCTCCCTTTTTCCTGATAAGGCATTTTTAGGAAAAGACAGACAAATTAATTACATCTTAGCACCAAATGAGTTGATAGAGGAATTTGAAAGCAGGTATCTTGTGTTGCAGGACTGTTTGGATGAGTGCCTGGGGTTATTTCATTTATACACTTATTTCCTTATTTTTGAGAGGTTTGCAAAGGTGGCTTGCTTGGTTTTCTGCAGTTTGTATTAGGTCTCACTGCTCCCTCTCAGCAGCTCCCAGGTTAGGCAGTTGTCTGTTCAAGGCATTGCCTCTTCAGGAGCCTGTGGTTGAGTGATTCCTCTTCCAGGAATTGGGAGTGGGGTAAGGGACAGCCGAACTCAGCGCCAAGGAGTTCAACTGGGGACAGCAAGCCTGCAAGGTACACGCCGAAGCTCAGCATTGCAGCGTGCAGTTTGACTATGAATTCAGCCCCAGTGTGCTTTCACAGAGGCAGGGTGATTACGTGGACTGCAATGTCATACTAGCATGGCATAAACCGGTGGAAAAGGGTGTCAGAGACGTGTATGCTCAGTTTGCATATTGCAATACATTTTGCACTGCAAGCGTTGGCTCTTCCATGGGTTGCTGGCTGTCTAAATGGCCAATAATACTTAGTTTCATGTTCAAGTAACAACAGATGAGCAGATGACCCCAGACTGTGAATCCTGCCATAGTGATCTGTGTTAGTGAGATATTTCACCTGAATTTCTGTAGTGCGCTGGTGTAAAGTATTGACCCATCAGGATATGTTGCAAAGCCTTAAATTATGGCTATGTCTTTAGATTAAAGGACACTAAGAGATAGGCCTGTGTTCATAAAGGACTAAATTTAAGCAGCTCTAGTGGAGCAGTTTGTGGTAAAACCTACACAGGTGTTGCACACCTATTGCTGCACAGGTCTGGAAATACGGTTGTCTGGGCTGAGTGGCTTGATGGCTTTCTGTCAGACAGGGCTTTTTGTAGTTTAGTCTCCAAAGCAAATGCAAAGGTTTATAGTGAATATTTTATTTTATTTCTTTGTTGATGAAGCTATCTAAGAGCTCTTCAGCGTTTGATAGCTGACGTGCTTCCTGCTGTGTTGATGCAGTTACCGTAAGGCAGGTCTGGGGGACTGAGTTTCCCAATTAGAGGGTGTTTTGGTGTATCTGTTCCCACACTGGGCAGTTATCCGCCTGGGGCAGCAGAACTTACGTGGAAGTGCCCTGATCCCCATGTGACGTTCCATCCCTAGTTTCTTAGCTGTTAGTTTAACATTATACAGGATAATTTTTCTTTTTTTGAGGCCTAACAGCATTTTAGAAGTAAAGACAATCCAAATACAAATTTGCGTTATTAATTATATCAATCTGCCATGTTTCTGAAATTACTGCTATTATATGCATTACTTAAAAATCTGCTAGTCTGTGAGAAATAAAAAAAATCACTCTAAAAAGACTGATTGAATTCCATGTACAGTTAACCTTGAAGAGCTGATTATTACATTGCTACTGCAGCTTACACATGCCTGAGAAAAGCCTTTTTAAAGAATATATCATAGAATTGGCTGAAAATGATCAAGTTCATTTGTATTGTGGATCAGTGGGGAAAATTCAGTGTTGAAAAATGTATTGGAAAAATGAACACCTATTTAAGTAATATTAATTAGGATTGAGAACTATCGTAAAGAAACATAATGTGTTTCTTTTGTAGGGTGTTTATTTTTTTAGGATGTATGTACAAATGATTTTCTTTTTGCCAGAGCAGATCAAGAGTTATGTGCTATCTTTAGAAATTTTTAGATGTAGATACAATTTTTCTGGAAGTATTCAGCCTTGAAGGTCATGTTTTAAAAATCAGAAAGACAGGCTTTCCTGGTACAATCCTCGATGCATTCTTTTTATGATAATTATCTTTGAGATAATTTGATGTTTGGAAAAGCTGTGGGAATTGAAAACCTTTTCTAGCAGAGGCCATTTTTGTGCATTAGGATGTCACCTCTTGGTGTAATAAAGGTGAACATATTACTATAAAGCAAAGAAGCAGAGAAATTAAAAGAAGGGTTAAAAATATTCCTAATGTTAGTTTTGTGCTACGTACTGTATTTCTCAGAACTAAATATCCCAGGAAACTCCCTTGAGACAAGCTGATGCAGTAAAGCTCAGCTATACTTGATTGCAGTCAGTAACAGCATAAAATCTTATTTTAACTGGCTTTCCACACAAGCAACATTCGGTGCATGCTAATGATGTTGTGCTGCACTGATAACTAAGGAAAGAAATTTATTGTTAGTTTTCTATAATGGATGGAGAGAAACCAGATTACCTGGATCTTTGGGAGCTGATTAGGATATAACAACTTGACGAAAGCATTATGATTGCAGTTTAGCACTGTCAGGTTGGACACAGTCTGATGAGCCTGAAATCTACTCTCAGCCCTTATTTTTGTCTTGTCATTTTGACAGGCTGTGTACAAACAGTTTTAAAGCATATGTTTGAAACTCTCTATCTCTGAGGATGTGTTTGGGAGCTGTTTGCTTTAATGTCCAGCTTGGGAGAGTTTAGGCAAAGCAGGCTGCATCCTTTATTCATGTCTATGTACTTCGAGGTACACTCAGTGTCCAAGACTGACCCCAACACTGCCACCGTATTTCAACCCCAATACACCCCTACAAGAGAGCTTGCAAAAGGGAGAGTGGGCTTTGGAGGACAGTCTTGTGATTGTGCTCCAAACTGCCTGCACTGGAGTAACTGGTTCACCAGTTTTTACTGTCTGACACTTATGCACTGACCACTGCCAGCCACTTCCACTCCATCCCTTGTACTGGGCATGAAGGACCCAGAGCAGAAGGGAGAATCCAGCATGTGTCTCCAGCCATGCATACCACTCAAACACAACAATGTATATTAAGTTTGTTCTTTTTATGAAATTTAGAAGAGAAAATATTAATTTCTGTATGCAAAACACTTGTGAGTATCAAGATACATATGAAGCCAAAACCCTCCATAAGCCCCACTGGATATGATGGCAGCCTTATAGAGGTAGCAGCCTCCACCAGGACTTGGAGGAGACTGTATTACAGATACAAGTTTGCCATATCCAATACTTCTGAGAACTGGTGGCTGAGAACTAAAACTGTTATGAAATACTGTCGGGCTGTTGTCCATATGGCCACATGCTTGTAAACAGCACTCCAAGTTGTCCATCTGTACTATATCTGCATGGCAAGTAATACAATGCAACAGGAGTGGTTCAGTAGGTTATAGTAGTTAGTGCTGAGATTCCTACATCTGCACAGTGTGAGTTACAGGGCTTTTTTCATCAGGCTCGATTTTAGTTTGGGCCCTGAAACAAAAATCCACGCTATAGATGTGGTTTGAAGATGCCTGAAGGATCGAGGATTGGTTCAGACCCTTATATCCCCCTTGTGGCTGGGATGCATTTGGTGTCCACCTCAGCTTGAGCTTCCAATTTAGTTTCCTCCAAAGGGAACCTAATTCATGCACACCAAAATTACCCTCTAAAACAAGACAGAGGGCAAGAAGTGGAGATGATCAGAAGATACACTTCAAAACCGCATAGCTGCCTTCAATTAATTGCACTGATTGTTTTTTTTATGTACGTGCAGCCATATGTAGCTGTGACCTTAGACCATGTGCACAGCATTTAAACTGTCATCTAACTAAAGAAATCATTGTTATTTTCATTATATTCACAGATTTAGAAAGACTTAGCTAGCAGATGTTTAAGTTCAAGGAAGGGCTAAGCAGGGTCAAGTGAGCAGTTTAAGTATTACTTCCACTAAGGACCATTAATAACATAAATATGAAAGTCAATATGATAGAAATTGCGTGAGCATGTGGGACAACCTGGTGTGCAAGTGAGTGTCCTTGTCTCTGATGTTCACTCACAAAATTTTAATAAATGGGCTTATTGGGGCATTACACAGGAGATGCTCTCCTAATCTACAAGCAATCAGAATGAATTCAGAGCTCCTGCTGGGTGTGCAGTTTGCAACTTCACCCTTCCCACAGTGAAAGCACCCTGTTGCATTATGCAATGGGTATTCCCATCCCTGCTGTCCTTCCTGGGGCTGGAGCAAGGTGCAGGATGGAGACCAAAGTGGCATTGGGTGGTGAAACCCTGGCGCAGATTGCCCAGAGAGGTGGTAGATGCCCCATCCCTGGAAACATTCAAGGTCAGGTTGGACGGGGCTCTGAGCAACCTGGTCTAGTTGAAGATGTCCCTGCCCACGGCAGAGGGGTTGGACTAGATGACCTTTAAAGGTCTCTTCCAACCCAAACCATTCTATGATTCTATGATTCTATGAAGGCCATCGGCACGGGGCTACGCTGGAGCTGTGAGGTCCTGGGTCTGCTGGCAAACCTTCAACAGAAGAAAGCAATGCCACTCTCTGAGACCAGAAACTGTGAAATTAACTGTTATTACTATTCCTTTGGTTTTCGTATTTCAGTATCATTATTATGATATTACTGTCATCCACTGTTCTTAGTTTGTTGTGTTCTTAGTGTGTTGGCTTCTTCCTGTCATACTTTTCCTCTGTTTTTTGTGTGTGGGTTTTTTTGGGGGGGTGGTTTTCTTGTTAATTTTATTTTAATTGCTGGTGAAAATAAAAAACTCAAAATCAAGAGCACCAACAAAGAATTAAAACCTCCAAAAAACCGTCCTTGAAAGTCAAGAAAAAGAATAGTCACTGTTGGCTCCTGCTTGATAACACAGAACGTAAATTCATTTTATGCTCGGATTTTGTAGTTTGCCACTGTAAGAAGCAGCCACTGATTCAAAAGCCAGTTCTGCTGAAATGAAGGTTTCTTAATTTGTCTATGTTGTGTTTGAGCTGGAACTTCAAAATTTTGAAATCTGACCTTTTTCTACAGAAAAGAAAACCAGAAACTTAATTTTCTTTAATTTTTAGCTATTAAAGAAATCAGGATGAAATTAAGAAGAAAGCAAATGGCATCATGTGTATAAGTACAGTATATTAGAACCGCAGCGTAGGAAGTAAGGAGCTGAAATGCCTTACAATATATCTTTTTAGTAAAGGATAAAACCCAAACTGTTCTTATTCAACTAGTATAAAGGCATAGCATTTTGGATTTGTTTGCTGGCCTTTAAAAAAAGATGAATCCATTAAATACCCACTGGACACACTGGAAAATATGCTAGTGCATAATTCATTAGCTGAGTCCCATGTTAAGGCTGTTGTTATTAGTCAAACAATTGCTTGCCTCTGGCACAATATTGAAGAAATAGACAGACTTTACATTTTACCCTGTTGTGGCTTTATGGATTGAGACATTCTCAGACAAAAAGGGGAAAATATTAGACTCAAAGGACTTCTAATGAGAATTTCCTGTTTCCAGTTTGAGGCTTGACGAAGAAAAAGAAGAAATCCCTTCCAAACTCTTGGTCTGTTATTAATCTGTTGGGTTGGTTTTTTTAATTATATATTTAAAATTGTGGCTTAATAATTATTTGGCAAAATATAACAAAGACAAACTCAGTGTGAAAGATCAGGAGCTGAAGTATTGCTTTCTGTTGTCTTTCCTTTTTCTTCTTAAAAAGGTCTTTCAGGTCACCCCGGTTTTAAAGGGACCATTCCTACTCATGGCATGGGAAGAACAGTAATTATTTTTCACTAGTAATTATTAACTATTTTTCAGTATCAATTATTTTTCATCAGTTCCCCTTGCCTTTCTCTTAAAATTAAGAGTAGTTGTTAGTTTTGTATTTTTGATTTGAAACCCAGAGAAATCTGGTCTTTTTTTATATAGCAAATTACTTGGCATAGGAATTTTACTGCTCTGCAGCATATTTGTCCAACTTTTGTAACTGCTTCTGAAAAGGGGAGAAAATGGCTAACAAATGAGTAAGATTCGGCTTCTTAAAACCTTCAAGAAGAACAACTAGCTGTTGATGTTGTCGAACAGAAAGCTGCTGGTATCCTCTGTGAGTAAATGAGAGAACGGCTAAAAAAAATGGCAGCCTACTACTTCATTTACTAAGTCTTTAAGTGCAAATCTAGACATTTCTGGTTTTGTCATATTTAAGACTTCCATCAAGCCTTAAATCCAGTCACTTCCAAACATGCAGACAGTGTCTCTATTTTGAATAGTGAAATGTCATTCAATGGAAGCTGCTACTACTAATGAAAATCATAACTATTGAGGGACTGTTTTTACCAAAGGCAGTTTTAATTTTATGCTTAATGTTGTAAAGTGAAAATGTTACCTGTTTTAACTAAATTGTTAGAAAATAAAGTATGTTCATCTCAATCATGCATTAATGGTAATATAGATTTCCCTTATTCTGAGTGACAAGTTTTCCTAAGCTCTTTTTCATCTATTTTCAAACATAGCCAATGTACTGACAGCTTCTGGAAGATTAGTATTTCTCAATGAAGTGGTGCAGTGTAGGTAAATTTCAGGGTTAACTCTCTGGCAAGAATCAATAAAAGAATGCAGAAATAGTGTGATTACAGAAGCTGAAAAGCTGACCGAGTGCTTTGAATAACTAATTCTTTGCTTGACACTGGAAATCTTTCTTGTTGCACATTACAAAGAGTGATTTTTGTTTGTTTTTAATTCTAAGGCCATAGGTTTGTATGAATAATTTCATAAATTTTCCCGTACACGAAAAACTGTTCTACATCCAATTTCTAGTGATGCATATGCAGTGTAACACCAACCATATATATATATATATATAAAAAGCCTTCCTTATTTATGCTTTATTTTATTTTAGAAGATGACAGAGAACACAAAGAAGAAATTGGTACTTGCATTTCTACTTTCAAAATGCTTCAAAGAAGCATAAAGCAAAGGCTTTGGAATACAGTTTTCTTTATTTTCATTGTAAACCATATTCACAGAGTAGTCTCTTTTTTTTTTTCCCCTTAGTCTAGTAATCACTTTGTTTACTATGGCAAAGTAAGTATTTTCATACTTTGATCTATTCCTTTTCTTTTTGTGTTTTCCTGGACAGAAGTAGAAGAATGGCCAGTCAATAAGGAGAAATCATCATATTGAAAAGAACAACATGATTTAATTGTCGTCAATTCATGGGCATTAAAATTCAGATACATTGTGAAATACAAGATAATGACAGAGAACATGAATTGATTCTAATGATAGAATATTGTCTCATGAACAGAAAATAGCACAGACTTTTATCCAGTTCTTAAGCTGCTTTTTAAAGTTTTTATCCAAGCACCTAGCTAGCTTAGTCGAAAATAAGAAAACATCCTGACATTTGACATTATAAAAGGAAATTGAGTCAGTAGCTGTAAAAATAAATATAATTCGTGTCTTTTTGTATATTTGTGCCCACTTCTCAGGTAATAATACACTTTTTATGGTTTTTATACCTGCTTACATCAGAACTAATTACTTTTTTCATACAAATGTATTTTCATCAAGCTATCCAATTAACTGTATCTGTTATAATAATACATAATGTTGCATACCAATACACAGATCTAAATCTAGGCTGATCCCAAATTAGACGATTGGGCTCTTCATAAGTAACACGACGAATGCAAATTCGCATAGTGCGACTCCATTACATGAACATATGATTCCTAGCAAGCAATATCTTCAATGCGAACTTACAGGCATAAGTGAACGATAAATTTGGCCGTCTGTGATCATATGCCAGCTCAGCGTCTCTCTGGAGACCTAATTCCTTGTTGCCCTGTGGTCTCTTTGTGCTGCCAAGCTGGGAGCTCAGGGGCTTTCCCCGGAGCTGAGGGATCACCTGGGTGGTGCAGAGCCTGCTCAGCCACCGGCCCGGGGTGTGGGTGATGCACAAAGCAGGGGCGGGTTGGGGGGACGCTACACCCGGGCTGTCACAGCGGCAGCCCGGAGATATGGACGCAGAAGGCGTAAGCTAGCGGCAAGCCTGAGATTGCTGTGATTTAGGACCTGACCAGCCATCTCCAGAGCGTTGCAAAGTTGGTGAAAGGCTGAATTCGCCTTTCCCGCAGTGCCTTTGGTCTAGCAGTGAGGGCACTTTAGCCAGCCCCACGAGTGGGTTGGATGTGTACATTTTTTATGCAGGCAAAATATAATCCCCAGTCCTGCAAAAAAGATGTGTCTGGGTGAAACCCTGTGAAGGGTTTCCCTGGAGAGGTAAAAAAAAAAAATTTCATGAGGGTCTCTTCACCTCTGTGCAATAGGAAAACCATGTAGCCTCCTCCAGATCTAGCAGATCTTTGGGGAGGATAGAGCCAGCTGCATAAAAGGTTTCCCTCCTTACAGCAACTCTGGATCTACCTGGGATAACAATTGGGATATTACCTATAGCTTTTCCCATCCCACAACCTCCCTGTCCAAGCTTCAGAAAAAACTATGAAATAGTCTGCCTCTTTTTCCAGGTTTCTGAAGGTTGGATGGGGGAATAACATGTATTCCTCTTGGTCATGGTCCAGTCTTGCATGCCCCATTCCTTATCCTGTACGGATATTTTCCATTTCTCTTTCCATTTCCATTTTTTCTCCAAAGGGTTCAGAAAAGGTTCTGAATGGCCTGAGAAAATGTGTGAAATGGACACTGATTTTAAAAATGGCTGTTCAGAAAAGATTACATGGGTTTAGGGGCTTGACCTGTAATAAGTCTCTATTTATAGCTAAGTGATAGAGTTTCAAGAAAATCCAATTCCTAGTGGATTAAAAAAAAGGGGGGTTTTGGCACTGAGATTGCTTCATCTGTATAGTAGGAGCAAATATCCACAGCGGATGCAAATATCCTCAGAAGGATGGAAATTTGCCTCTGAGCTTGATGGGAGTGAACTCCAATATAATACCTCTTACACTATGGTATCTTTCCACCACAATCCTACCATATATTGTTCCTGTTTTGTTCACAGAGTTTTAAAACAGGACCACAACCACTCCGGGAAAGAGATTTATTTACTCATGTCCATGGGAAAATAACTACATCAAACTGTTCATGAAAGCATACCACTTGTGTCCTACTTGGATAAATACCACTATATCTCATTCAGATACGGAAAAAATGGGAAGCTATAAAACTCTGCGTAATACAAATATTGGTCCTCTGAAATCTTCATAGTCAGCAAGTATAGAGTAGGAAAAAGAGTTCTCCATTTTTAAGTGGTAGAACCAATACTGGATAGAGAATGTCAAAACTGCCTAAGAGATTACTTAAGACCAAGATATTTTTAGCGGCCTCTTTGTTTTTTGGATATCCAGCTTGAGACACCATAAGTGTAATAAATTTTCAGAAAGCCTTGAGCACCCACTCTCTGAAAAACTGGTTGTGTTAAGGTATCTGAAGATGAGCACCAAGAATTGCTGCATCCAAAATAAGATTGCATCAGAAATCCAAATTCCCTCAAATTGGTATTTAGGGAGGACCTAGTGCTTTAGGCAGCTCTGAAAATCCTAGGCACCATGCACAGTGAGTGTTTATCTCTGACACTGGCAGATATAGGTAAACATCTTCCACCTAGACCACTGCAGATTTAGTGAAAAGAAGTATTTCAATACTTTTTTCTGTTAAATCTAAGGAGGATTAACTAAATAATTCAGGGCTAGGGATACTATTTTTTCATCAATAGCTTAAAAAACAGATGCAATTTTTAGATAAAAATGAGATGTAAGGAAATAAAGTGTTTTTTCTCTTCTAAATCTTAATAGCTGGTTTCAGATTTTATTTAATAATCTTGTTCTAAGACTTAATAATTTTAATTTTTTTTCTAATTTTTATTTCTTGTGATGTGTAAATAGGTAAGAAATATTAAATATCGTAATGTTCTTTCATTAAGACAATAACATTTCAAAGGCTAATGTAAAATCAAGCTGCTAAAGTTTACAATTTCTCTGTCCAGCAGTTCATTTATACAACTGCCCTGAGTAGATGCTATATGCTGCTTAGCAAATGGCCTTTAAGAGTTCAAAAATAACTCAGTAAAGCTACTCAAAGGTAATACAACACTTCTCAGGCATCTTTAATTGGAGTTAAGAAGAAAATAGGGTTTTCTCATTAGTTAATTATTCACTTTCCTATTAATGACTTATACACAACAAAAACACAATTGAAATGTTCAGGAGAACTAATTGTGCTTGTTCCTGTGCATGGAACCATGAACTTATTTTTCAGAAAGGCAAGGTTTTAAATTGTAAAACTAGTCCTATTTTTGTGGACTGTTTTAGCTGCTTTTATTAAACTCTGTGTTGTTCCCATGTGAAACCAGTGAAAACAGTTATTTTCTAACGTTTTTGTGAGGGTTTTTTGCAAAACCTCACTGATCCCCTTTAAAGAAAAGATTATCTTATTTCAAAATTCCTGATATAATCAATTTGCAGTGTTTCTCAAACTGATAAAAATATGTAAAATTTGTGCTTTTAAAAGCTTCTGCTTTGAGTAGCCTTACATTCCATAATTGTGCCCTAGCAATCATCAAGCTCTATTGCATGCCCCATTCATGAAAAGTATATTTTGTTGGGATGACGTAGCTTAAAGAATTTGGCTCTAAAAATTCCTTACCTAGAGCTTCCATTAAATTATATTAATTTAAAATATCTATGGAATGATACTTTTACAAAAATATTAAAACAAAACAAAAAAACCCCAACAAATTAATGGGTTGGGCTTATGAAAATGACTCTTTACAGTAAGTAAAAAAGGTTTATCACAGTTTTGGTAACTTGCATGAGTTCATATCGAAAAGAAATCTTTCACATGTTCTTAATGAATTTAAAACTTTCGTGCTCTAGGCATTTTCAGTTGTATGCTCTGAAACAGTAGACACCATACAGCTTGTGCTTTTTATCGGGGAAGCCTACAAAGCGAACTGCTGCTTCGTTAGGACTGCAGCGTTTCCTTGGCCTGGAGATTGGGTAGCGGACGCTGCCGGCCGCCAGCCAGCCGGCC
>NW_009232510.1:145476-150770 GCF_000690835.1 Fulmarus glacialis
GGCGTCGCAGCGGTCGTACCCCAGGAGCTTCCAGGCAGCAAATATCTGGCCAACTTTAGCGATCTGAGCTCCATCCTTCAAGCACGCCTGGACGGCTTCATCGTAGGTCAGCTTGGTCGGGTGAATTAGGTAGTAAAAACGACCTGGTAAGAGAAGGAAGGAAAAAGGGTCATTAGCGACATGATTAAGATGATGTGATATTATAAAGGCGGTTTGGAGG
Organism: Fulmarus glacialis; assembly: GCF_000690835.1. NCBI lineage: Eukaryota > Metazoa > Chordata > Aves > Procellariiformes > Procellariidae > Fulmarus > Fulmarus glacialis. Next base: position 145,697 of record NW_009232510.1, read on the forward strand.
AGAGGAGAATGGGGATGAAAGAGGAGAAATGGGGATGTTCCACTGCAGAATCATATCAAACAGTGGTGGATTTGGGACTGTGCAATTTGTACACTGCGCAGTTAAAAATATCTTAGTTATTTGTATAGTAAGTTGATAAATATCGGGAGTAAAAAAAAAAAAAGCAAATAGAGAAAAAAGACTATTTGGACAAAAAAAAAAAATCACTGTATTTATTTCTGCTAACTTAGCACAGCATGGCATCCCCACCCTCACCTGCTTTCAGTGGTAACTGAACTGCTGCAATGCATAGTCATCCTCAGAGGTAGAAAAACAGCGGGAAAAAGTTCGGGGGAGAGGGGTGATGGAAGACACCCTGGGATTCGGAGGAAGGCACCTGTTCGGCATCTGACTTTATGGTGCCAGATGCATTTACCAACAAGGTGCCAATGACAATGCAGTCAAATGTCTGAGGAGCCCCATAGATTTCAGGCAAAGCAGATCTCACGCAGCTGTAGCTTACTGTCAGAGAAGGGAAATCAGTTAAACATCCAAAGCCGTGCACTTCTACATTGTGCTCCCAGCATTAGCTTAAAACCCTTACGAGTTTTCCCCTCAGAAGAATGGCATAGCAAGATCTGGCCTTTGATAGCATTTGGGTGAGGGTGGCTGGAGGTAACACATGCAGGTTTACTCTCTGACAAGGCAGTGACCTTGTTTCTGATTAAGTACAAGCACAATTTTTTCTTTTTCCCTGTAAGAAAGCTGAGATATTGCACAGCTTCTCAGAAGCAGAATTGGAGCCTGTGGTAGATCAAACCCATGCCTGTCGTAAGTCTTCATTAGCAGCGTCAAAACCATGCACAGCAGTTCTGCAGCTCTGTTTCTTTTTAGGCATCAAAGGGTATATCCTCACTGTAAGATGGCATTGAACTGATAGTGCTGCTAAGAAAAATACGCCTCCATCTCAAGGTAATGAAAACATATGCCAGCAAGCAAAGCTCAAAAAGGAAGTCTCTCCTACTAATCCATAACCGGCAATAATACTAACATTAATTTCATTTATCAAGGCATTACAAATTCATTGTACGCCTTTCATTCATTATACTTAGGGTTATCTATCACCACTGATTTGACAATTAACCAAGTGTGAGGTAGAAGTGGATTGCAGAGGAATAGTGTTTATTTGAAGGAATAATAATTTCCAAATAAATTCACAACTTTTCAATCTGACTGTCCTGTAAGAGGCAAGTTAGCTGAAAAACAAAGGAATTTATTCATGTGGGGATCTTCTAATTCCAGAGCACACTCTTTACTTCTTAATTAAGAATGTACTGCAGGATAATACCCTTTTTTTTCCTCATAAAAACCAGACAAACACACAAACATAATTCTGCTCAGTTTCAGAGTACTTTCTTGGTGAAGAAAAAGCAGTGAGCAAGATGAAGAATTATGTCAGCTCCAGATCCCTGGAAAAAACACACAGCTTTTTTCTAAGTGAAGAAATGTCAGGTCAGATGACAATATAAAGATAATTGAATTAACTTTGTATAAAGGTTGGAAATAGCATACCATGACAAGACCATTAAAAAGAAAAGGCATTTACATTGCAGCTGTGGTTGAGAAGAAACTTTTAAAAAATGTCATTGCTGTCACAGATAATATCTACAGTATTTCCAGAGAAAACTGTTAAAAGTAGATAATCTAGCCCTTTGTAAAATGCTTGCTTAACTCCATTTCAGCAAGTTGAGAGCATTTACAAGGTGTTGCTAAAGAGAATGTTTATTAAGTGGAAACCTGTTCCTACTATATTATTAAGAGGTTTCCCCAAAGCAAACAGGATTTCAGGCTTAGGGGAACAGGGATTTGGACTGATAGTATGTAAACTTCACCTAGCTTATTAGTTGCTCTTCAAACCATATGTCAATGGAATGTAATTTCCTAGGGATTTGCAGTAAGGTCAGGCTTTTGACATATGACATCAATAATAAAAACTCCTATACTCTGCCCCTTCCTTAAATAGGAGAACTTTAATAGTAAACCCCACAGGGATGCAATGTGTATCCAGAATATCTGATTAAATAAAATTCTGTTAATAAACTCAGTACAGATTTGCTGGTTTTCCCCCTGCTAATAGGTTAGAAGCATTCCTAACTGTTCAATCTTAGTATTTATTAATTGATGTGGAAGGAGAGGGACGCATTAACTCTCTGTCTCTCATTAATATCTGGTAGTTGGGTCACTCCTACAGAGGATGAGCATGCTTGATTTGACTTCTCACATCCAAATCATGGGGCAGAGGGTTTATGCAAGCCTAATCAAACCCCATCTATAATAGCTATTTTAAGCTTTTGCATGTAACAGAACAGCTTAAAGAGGAAAACTTGCGCACTTGACCTAAATACCCTACACCCTTGTGACTGTGGGAGTTTGAGGGATGCACCACCCTTGGAGATTTTTCCAAGCTCAGCTCTAAATTGAGAGATTTAAGAGCAAGTTTTTATACTGCAGCTGAGTGCACTAGACAGTGGGCCATCATCTTCAGAGGCACAGAGAGCCAGTACGACCTCACTCTCTATTTTCTACGTGAAGGTGTTAATGCAGTGCCTTCAAAAGAGGGTTCTTGGTGGAGTGCCCAGAGGATGCCTCCACGTGCAGCCAGCCATCGAGCATCTAAGCGCTTGGGCTCAGCCCTAAGGCTACTCCTGACAGGTTACTGGCTTGCTGGGGCAGCCTCTTGCTCAGCCTCGCGGCTTCGGTTCTGTGCAGGGGCAGCCGAGCAGCAAGCTCTGCCTGGTGGGTGGCAGCACACGTAGGAGGAACGCTGAGCGCAGGCCTACCTTTGCAGCCAGTGATCAACGTGTACGCAAAAAAGCTTATGGCCACAGAAATCAGTTAGGTTGTTTTACTGTGTGAAGAGCAAACTGCTCTAATTTGTGGTTTCATATGGCCATAAAAGGGATTCTCAGCAGCTAGCGGCGTGTATCTGTAGCTTGCACAACATGTAGACCCTGTCATCTGCTCAGCAGACTCGGTTCAGTATGTCTTATAGCAACACTAAACGGTTGAGAGAGGCCATTGTTCCTCAAAATTGAAGAACATGTTAAAAATTTGTGATGTGGGAACATTTTTTAAAACCTCTCTTCCAGCTCCCTCCCCAATATCAGCAGTGAATCTGGTGACTCAGAAGCAACCACTTCTAAGAAAGATTATGAAATTTTCTTTGGGGGAGGTTTTTTTCTCTTTTTGGAACAATGGCTACATGTTCCCAGTGATAACATATTCTGACATGGTCAAAGGAGCAGTCAGCATGCGTCATTCAGAGACGACTTTCTATACCTTTCTCCCATTTAAATGGCAGAGGTGGTTAGCTTATCACATGCATTACTGTAACAAACAGGTTGTTCACAGTTGCACTTTTAACAAGATCCCTAAAATTTACTTTTAACTTTGTTAACATGAGATTTTTACTTAATCCTGCTAGAGCTGATAACAAACCAATTGCGCACTGTGGTTCTGTGTGCAAAGTATATAACAAAATATTAATGAGTAGAAAGTGTGATACAAGCTCTACTTATACCTTTTTTTCTCTGAAAATTCTTAATTATAGAGGAGCTGATAGATATGTTCGTATTTAGCTCACTTAACACCTTTCAGGACAAAAGATTCCCATGTTTATTTCTTTGAAAAACTCACTGTTCTCCTTCAGAAACCCTTTGAAATTAAGCAAAGAATAACCACTCAGCTATACCATCACGTGTTCTCTGTCCCATGCCTTTTGGGTTCTGTGGGGAAGACTGCAACAAAAGAATTTAGCTGCGTTTATTCCCCTGAATTGGTGCGCAGAAGCCCTTCTAGAAGGAATGTATGGAAGAGGAGCATCCTCATTCCTTGGGGCAGGGATGGAAGAGAAATTGGGGTGGACTGCAGCCCTTGCAAACCTTTGGATCATGGCAAGTCTCAACACGTGGGGCAGGAACCTTTAGCTTTTCTAAAGAGAACATGGACTAAAGTGGCTCCTACTGTGAAAGAAAGGGGAGAAATTGGCTGTGAGGGAGCGGAGCTGAGTGCACAGACATCAGGAAATTCCAACATGGAATTTCTAAATTTAAGTTCCCACTTGTGCATATTCATTTTCAATAGTCTTTATCAACATGAGGAATGTAAAAGCAGGTTGGGAAACGTTGCCATCCAACAGTTATCTCTATGGAGGCAAAAAAATTATGTTATTTCATAATATTTTGTTGGATGTAATGGATAGTATTATGCTAATATTACTCTCTGCATTGTTTTATGAAACGCATCCATTAACAGGCTGCCCAGGGAAGTGGTAGAGTCACCATCCCTTAAAAGACGTGTAGATGTGGTGCTTAGGGACATGGTTTAGTGGGCATGGTGGTGTTGGTTAACGGTTGGACTCGATGATCTTAGAGGTCTTTTTCCAACCTTAATGATTCTATGATTGTATATTCTTATAAACTGGTAAATTGCTGGTACTACTATTTACAAAGTGTATGAAACATTTTCAGGTTTTTGGCTTTGCCTGCACAGACACAAAACATGAACAGTTCTTCTATGAACCAACAGAGTGATTTGAGTATGTGGCAGTTATACAGGCAGAACAAAACGTTCAACTATTGCACTTACACTAGTCTAAGAAAACACACTGCAGAGAGTAATTTCATAAAGTACTAAGATTGTTTTATATTGCATTGCAGACAAACTTTGCTAAAACAATTTCCATGTGCAGGTAACAGGAAAGCAGGTAGAAATCTTCACTAATGGTATAAACCCCCCTTTTTTCACCAGTATTTTTTGGTGTATTCAGCTCATCACAGATGGGAGCCAACTGTTCCAGAGTGAAAACACTGAACCTGGATTTGAACTCACTGCATCAATAACTATGTTTTCATTTTTCACCTTAATAGCCAAATATAATTTTGCTGGTTTGCACCTTTCTTCTTCAGGTAAAAAACAAGCTTTGCGTGTATTTTAGACAAAGACTTTTTAGCTTTAACTGCTGAATTATTTAAAATTGAGCCCTTTTTTTTTTTATGATCCCTGAGATTATAATATATTTGGAGTATTTCTTTCC
>NW_009232510.1:150821-159720 GCF_000690835.1 Fulmarus glacialis
TGATCATTGCACCTCCCCCACCTGACACCTCTTCAGATTTTTTTTTTTTAAGCTTGCCTTATACTCCCCTGATCCTGGAGCCCTTGGCATTTTTCCAGCTCCGTGACATAAAGCTGAAGGCTTCTCTGTTTCATACCGTCAGGAGACTCCAGCAGTCACTGCCACCGCTGGAAATGCATGGTGTCCTAACCACTTCTCATTTTCCTTGGCTGTTCCTGAGCTGAGAGAATCAATATTGGGTGTTGCAGAAATAGCTCTTCGCCTGTAGCCACTATCTTTGGCAACTGCAATCTAGTGGCAAAATGGGTTATTGTAAGCTTTTCCCTTTACAGCGAGAAAGCTAACGTATGCTTTTAAGCATACAAGAGGTATCCAAAGTGTTCAGCTGAAAATAGGAGGTTGGCATTTTGGGAGAGTGACTGGGTTTATTGTGGATACTAAGGTAATCTTGGGACATGAATAGTGGAGAACATAGCAGGGACATGTGAGGATAACGTAACCTGCTGAGTTGCTGGTTAAGGCAATGGACGCTGAGAGAAGCAGAAGTCCAGATTTTTTGCTGACACCTTACATGGCAGTGAGCTGTAGGGAGCTAGGAAAGATGGTGCTCAGCTCTATATATCATCCTACTGCTGTGTAGTATTCTGTTTTGCAGGTCAGTTTAACAGACTCACCAAGGATGAAATTAATTTTAGTGTCTTGTCTTTGATTTCTCCACTACCTGTATACCTTATCCTCACCTTACCGCATTCCTCTTTCTCCCTCTTCCTCTCTCTTGCTGTATCAATGCACAGACAATATTTGTCTGTCAGTATTCCCCCCCGCCCCCCCCAGAAACAGGGGGGATATCCTTAAGGGATACTGTCCAGCTGCTAGTGTGGAAAAGGGTGGTGATTAGTGACCAGTAGTCACAAACGTTTACTCTGCAAGTGTTATAAATAGTGCAGTTATCACATTTTAATTATTTTTGCTTGTTTATTTTATTCCTCGGTGCTATTGCTATAGTACAGGGTTAAATCTGCATACAAGAGATGAGCTCATACAGGATTTCGCCTCGGATAAATGAAGCAAGAAAAAAATGAGCCAGCATTTCATGGAATGATGCAGCATGATAAAAATTAGCTAAACTTTTGTTTTAGACCACATCCAGCCTAATTTAATATTGTTGGTTTGAGGATTTGGGTTTTTTTTGAGAGGGTGGAGCAGACTTAGCACTTGAGCATAGTTTTTGAGAGCACAGCTTATGTTTATTTTTTGGTGTGCTGTAAGACAAAAATGCTTCATTGTGGATAAGCAATCTGTGCATAAACAAAAAAGGCCATGCTTCTTGGTCTGCATGGGCTGCAAGCCAAACATGTGCAAAATTGCGTAGGAATTATCCACAAGTATGATGCTGTAGAGGATTGTAGACTCCTTTTGCACATGTTCACTTGTAGTGTTCCTCTCATTCACAGCCATGTTTTCTAAATCCTTTTCAGCCACTAGATTAAACCTGAAATGATAGCAAGCTGAGATCAAGGCATTTCATACCTAAAGTAACATCTACTAATAGCAAAAAAGCTTGCAGTCGCTAAAATAAGGTTTAGCGCAGACCAAGCTCAGAGCAAAAGTGAACGGGGTTTTGGCAGTGTACTAAGATTAGGAATCTAAGTTATTAGGCATAAAAGCTAGAAATAACTTTGCTGATAAGGAAGTATTAGTCATATTAGACCTGGTATATGAGCAGGAGCTGCTTGACACAACAGCATAGATGAAGTGGTGATCAGAATTTTGTTTTGGTGATATATTTAAGTTGTAAAACATCATAATTGTAATTGAATTCAACAGGAAAGCTCAATTAATGAAACACAGGTTTCTTCATCACTTTAGCTGAAATAAACTGGGCATATATCAACATTAAAAGAGTACATATAAATTTTAACGGGGTGAAAGCAGAGATATTAGAAACTCCTGCCAATACAAGTTCTGAGTTGTAAAAACGATCTACGTGAACATGTGGCAACAACAACTTTGCGCATGTGTCCTTGTAAATTCAACAATAACATTTTCCAAGCCTAACACAAGCTTTGACAAATCAAATATCACTTGCTGCCATTGGAGTTTCTTTCCTAAGCACAGAAACAGTCCTTTACAAGGTAGGGGTGAAGAAGGCTCTTACCGTTGAAGTTTGAAGTAAAACAGAAAACATCATATCGGCTTTTATCTTTATCCCAGAACCCGTAATTCCTGACCCCAGGCACTGTGTTCTTCCCTCCGCAGGGCTCCCTGGGCTTGGTGATGGGGTACTGCACGGAGCCGTCGCTGAGCCAGCCGGCGTTACACCAGTCCAGCCCTGACCTCCAGGCATCGTAGAGCTGGTCAAAGGAGGCGATAACAGAGTCTTGGTCCAGGCACGCTCGCTGAGCCTCGTGGAAGTTTAAGTTGTAACGACCCAGCCGTGGAGAGTAAGGGAATACGACACCTGAGGTGGTAGAAAGAGGGCGCGTTACTGGACACCGAAAGAGCAGAAGAAGGGGAAACAGTATTTACAGTCACCAGAAGGAGAAATAAAGGTTAACGCCATGATGTGTGTTAGACTGTTGTTTTATTTCTGGGGAAAAATGCACTGTCAGCACATCAGCCATTAGGTTTGAGAAGAGGATAGGGCTGCCGCCTTACCTAGCCGGCTCCTCTCCCTGTAACCTCATCCCTTTCCCAATGGAAACGTGCCAGGCCTGCACGTTGCTCCCATCTGCAGCTTTGTCCCCACCGTGCTCTCACCCCCGTGCACTCCCAGAGTGCTTAAAGATGAGCAGAGCTGGCTGAAATATTGCAACTACATGTTTTTCATCAGAAAATTCCAGTTTATCAGCTGTAAGATCAATTTCTCTTTTAAAAAAAAGTAAATTAAAACCCAGCCTGGTTCTATTTTTTGTGGGATGGGATTTGGGGATTTTCTGGCAGTCATTTAGAAAGAAGAAATTATAGTACAGAGGCATATGAACTATTTCATTTTAAACATAGACATTAAAATGAAATGTTTTGATTGACATAAAAGAGTGATATATTCTTTGCATGGACCCTTGCCAAGATTTCTTGAGAGGTTCAAAACTGTTGGGTTTTTTGTTTGTTTGTTTTTATTTTATTTCACATTATCCGAGGAATGGGAAGATATATCATGCCCAGCTTAATAACAACATTTCAAGGCTAGACTGGTAAGAAGCATAATTTTAGGGTCTTGAGGTCTTAAAGTAGGAAACCTATAGGGAAATAAAATCAGTGAAGTCGTGTGGGGTTTTAGGGAGACTTTTCTGCTACTTTCCAGCTGGTTTTTGGCAGTTCGTCACCACTCAAGGAGGGAGAGCTCCTCACAGAGGGCATCAGGGAGCATGGTTCCTTGAGCAGAAGACAGGTTTCCCCAATCGCAGATGGTGAGCCATGTAGCACACAAGACAGCCCTAGTAGGAAGCCATGTGAGACACCACCTTCCCTCACTACCCCTATGGCTGCCAAAAGCACTGCTGGCTTATCCAAAGGATGCTTGCTGGAGAACCACTGTGCAAGGAGCATGGACCTGCCAAATGCTTCCTTCCACCCCTGAGGACCAGCCACAGCCCTGCCTGTTGTTCATCGGTGGTCAGCCATTGCAGAGAGGTATGGCAGAGAGACCTTCTCATAACAGAGGACATCCAAGGGGAGATGGGAAACGTGGGGACACCTCCAGAATTTTTTCAGCAGCAGCATTTAATCAAAGTCATTGGCCTTATCTGACAGATTTTTCCACAGTATATTTTCTGCTTGTTTGATGAAAAATATCTGTAGTTAAAGATTACTTCTTGAGGCATGAAAATGCCGGAGAATCACCTCCCCATGTGGCTCTGATAAAAGAGAGGAGAGAGACTTGAAACAAAAGTTTGGATCAGACCACCCTAATCTTTGGCAGGGTTTAGAAACTTAACCCAGATCTAAGTTTTACAGTTGGCTTTAGCCCAGTCTCATAATAAGATGAAATAAAACAGCATCAGAGAAGATCCAGCTCAGAATGTTTATTCTCAAACATCTCTGTAGAACTAAGTGCTGTAGGATGCAGAGGGACTGAAGACAAGATAACATGAGATGAGCCAAAAACTTTACACTGGTATAAACATCTATATTTCTTTTTACTTTCTCCCTGCTGATGAATTCTCCCACCCACAAGTTCCTTGTATCTGGGGCAATGTAGCATAGGATAGAGAAATTACACTATGGTCATGCAAGACTGTCACCATGCAATGAAGCCATTCTTCTTTCAGAACATTCAAACCCACTTTGGTGTCTATTCCACCGGTATCTTAACGTCTCCTTTCTTTCCCTTCTCTCCCTCGCCCATCAATCGTCCAAGAAGTGTTATTTTGTTAAACAAAATCTTTGTTATTACTAAACCTCAGTGACTTGGTCCAAGAAAATAAAGCATGTAAATGTAAACTTGGCAGGGTAATAATAAACAATATTTTGCTCTCCTTCATCAATTAACTAGAGAGTCTGCTGAGGTTCTTTCCTTTTGTAAATCCTTTGTTAAAGGGCTTTTCAGTTATTAGCTGTTCTGAACTACAAAGCATGAATGAAATGTAACACAACATGTGCTGTTAACTGTAACTTCATAAACAAGAAGCTGTAGATATTTCATGTCCTGCTGGATCTGTTTTTCCTTCCTCCTCCTCACCTCTTCTTTTAAAAATTATTCATTCCCCCTCAGTGCTAATGGATAGAAATATCACTGGCTATAATAAAAATGTAGCAAATGTCACAGGAGTCCAAGCTTTATTACTTTATTAGAAATCCAATATTTATTATTTTTCCAGAACTACACTTCCCCAGACAACTGACTTCTTGTACAGTACATGTGTCTGATTTGCATATACATGTAAAAAACCCCTTAAATCATCAGACGTGGGTATTTTTTAATCAAGATCTAAACCTACGTACTTCTAAAAACTGAGCAACAATTAATTGGAAGCTATTCAAACAGATTTGATTCATTAAGGTTTCCAAAATCACTTTTTAAAAGGGGTTAAATAGGTAAGTAAATTTGTAACAAATCTACTTGAGTTTGACAGTTTGGGACACAGCATTTTAATAACATAAATACGCACAAAACTGTAATATTAGCTTTGGGCTATACTTGGTTAGACTGCACAGACGCTGATTTTTGTTTGAGTTCATCTGCAGTACAAGCCTGCAACTGATTAGTGTTAATTTCACCCTGCAGATGGGGTTGCCATTGGTGGTTTTGTATAGCAAAATTGACTGGGTATGTGTTTTGTGTAGCTTTGCATTATCTTGCATCTTTGTTAATATAATTTTTTGCTTCTTGCTTTCCCTATCAAACCTAACAGTGAAATTCATAGCTAGATCTTACTATTCATCTTCCTCTTGTTACAATTTTGCAGTGCTGAACTTCAGTCAATTGCAAAGCATCTTCTTTGGTGCTGGATCTTATAACCCGTCAAAAGATAATCTAGCCCATCTGTTCTTGAACGGACAAAAGCTGTCCTGAGGCTTGTTACTGTTCCCAAACTACAAACTAAATCTCAACTCCTGACTCCAACACTGTGTTTTACTACTAGACAAAACACTCATTTCCAAACATTAACAAAGTCAGCTTAGGAAAGGGAGGAAGAGAAAAACTTCTAGCCTCAGATGGTTAAAATCTGGTTATTTTGTGGGAAGACTGAGTTGAGGAGCCTTAGCTTGACCTTAGTGATTCAGCTCCTTACCCTAAGGAAGCAGCTGAGACACTTGTGGAGCCTTCATGGGAATATTAATTTACAATACAGACTTCATAGTGTGGCTCCTCTCCCAAAACACGCAGTTCTCTGGAATAGGTCCTACCCCCAGGGAAGGACCTCCTTTCCTCCAAGCAAGAAAGGAAGAACCTGAGACACATCAGTTCAGTGGAGAATAAATCAGTTAGTGAAAGAGGGGGGGCGGCTGAGGCTTTCTGTACGTACCTGTGACAATGCAGCCGCAGTCCTGAAAATGACTATTGTAATGGAAATTAGGATTTCTACAAATAGGAACATAAGAACCAGATGTATAACATATCCTCCCCATATGCACACCTGTATTTCCATGAATGCCTTACATTCAATTCCACAAATGTACAACTCTGCTTCTGTTACTGTGGTTTTTAGGGAGTGCAAAAGATATGGTATTTGTGTGTCCTTTGTAAGCTATTTGTGTTTCAGAGTTTTATATGCAGGTAATCCCTAAAATTCAGTGCAAGTGCTTTGCAATCACCCTTTCACTACAGACATATTGTCAGTGCAAGGAGCTGTAATGGTTACCCAAGACAATAAGGTGAGGAAATAACCTTAGAAAGCTCAACTCCTGTAACAATTTATGGGTGTCTATTAAGCCAGCTCCATATACAATTAGCAGTTTTAAAAGTATTTACACATAGAACAAAATAACACAAATTTCTGTTGACTCATATGGAAAAAAAGTTCTTTTCACAGCCAGAGTAAAGAAATGGACTTCCTTGAGTTCTAGCCCAAACAGAAAAGTAAGTTTTCTTGTAGCCAGTGTAAACACTGGGTAACAGTAGGGTTTGCTATATACTATACTGTAGGGTACAGTTTTATGCTGGCAGGTCCATACACTTAATGGCAAAATTTTCCATGCTGGATTTCTAAAATTCAATGAAAAGTGGAAAGTCCCTCATTTTTCTTGACAATCCATCTCCATTTCTCTGCCCGTCAGGCCTGTCAGATATCTCATCATTCAGCACAGACTCCGTGGGTGGGCCACTAGCCATTAGCAGGTATCAACCTCCCTAAAAATGAAACTGAAGCTTGAGACAGTGTCCCTCCAGCCCACGGCATCCCATAACCAAGCTGCCAGTGGGGTTGCTTTTTTCTGACAAATACAGGCATACGAACTAGACTCGCCTGGCCCAGGGGGCGGATTATTCCCTTATTTTTCTACAGACTTTATCAAAATTTGGAGACCGTTGTCTTTCTTTGCTCTATCTTAGGCTAATTAGTCCTAATTCTTTTAGCATTTTCCTTTCAGGTCATCATTTCCAGATAATTTTTTGCTGCTTTATTTTCAACTTTTTACTTCACCTGCATCTTTCAAGTACCATTTCTCACAGCACTTGCAAACACAGCTGTGTCTGCAAAGACCTATTTCCCTGTAACAGAAGGAATTACATTGGTCTGTCATGACTGTCAAACTCCTGTTGTCTTTTACAAGACTTTTTGCTGTCTTCTAAGCACCCAGAAATAGTGTGTCCTATAAAATCAGTTTTATAGCAAAGAGCACAACAGATTGTCACACAAAGGATATTTAAAATAGCTTTTTGTGTATGAGTGTAACACCAATACACAGAAGAAACTAATATGACATACATTATCAGGCTAAATCTGATTTCTCCTGCTATTGAGAGCATGCAGTTTGTTTCATATTGGTTTCAGCTATGAATTCCCCATTGCTTACATCCAACTTAAAAGCAAATGACTAGATTAGAAAATGATTGCTGTGACGATTTGGAAGAATTTGTTTATATGGAGCTTATGGATTTTTTTGATCTATTTTGAACTATAAAGTCTGTTTTTTAAAGAGATGCCTGTTCTTTTTCTAACTCTATCTTGGACATAAAGGCTAACATACCTCCAAGCAAGATCATAAAACCTGATGGGTTTTTTGGTTCATGTGGAGCCACCCAAAGAGTTAGCTTCTATCTAGAAGCAGCTTTCTACAGAGATTTTTAATGACTTTATCTAGATCTGCATATTTCTGGTACTGTTCAACGTACAAAGTAATTATTCTACAGCCTGTATTGCAAAACTACTCTATTCAGTTATCACCTCTCCCTGAAGAGAGAAACTATAAAAAAAATTCCTAATAGAGTAAAAATCTGCCTTTGGCAGTTTAGCCTTGTTCCACTTTCTTTGTCACCTGGTCCATGAATCTCATGAAGGAATAGAACACAAAATCTGTGTCTGAGCAGTATAACCGAGGGCCAGTGCTGGAGCCTTCGTATGCCTGGGAAGCCGAAACACACAAACCTGATGTAGTGAGATTCATTACAGTGCCTGGTATTCATAAGAAAAGAAAATAGTAAAGCACTAACATAAAGAAAATTTAGTGTAGGAGAGTAAAATACCAACATCATAAAGAAAATTTAATGTAAGCTGAGAATTCTTTTTTTGCTTGTGACGCAGGCAACACTATCTACCTGCCAGAGGAGACCTTTTAATTTGTTAAGCTTTTGTCTGACAGGACATTTGACAAAGAGTGTAAAACTCATGATCCGTATTTTATGTGCAGGAGGAGAGTGAGGCTAGTTCAGTGAGAAAATGGCTTTGGTGACAAGGCCAACATAAAAAGTGTCCTGCTCTCTGCAGTACTTGACATTTCTTGCAGCCACTGTCCCCAGCCCAACCCTCCTGCCCTTAGACCAGTCCTTAAGGCTACAAACAGGATGATAATCATGGCATGATTGAATAGTTCTTAAAGCTGGTGGTTATGAAATACTGCAGCGAATCCTAGTCCCGAGCTTTAACTGCTATACAGGACTGTCTCGCTAGTGCAGGGGGAAAATGGTGTGGTTCTGCATTAAATAATATTGAAGAAAACATACCAAAAACCTGTAAGGTACGTAACAAATACAGACTGAGTCTAATTCCACTGTTTTTTCAAAGCTAAAAGCACCCAATTATTATGAACACTTTATTTAATGGCAATCCCAGGAGGCCTTTAAGTCTAATTAATAAGAATAAAACACTACCACATTTGGAGAAGAAAAAAGGTCCATTGAGGTAGAGGTCAACTATTTTCATATCTATTAACATGCTTTTGCCTAGCCAAAGCTATACTGTTTGTACCGTGAGCTCACATTGGAGCGATCAGCTCTTTTGCAGTGCTAGCGGGCATT
>NW_009232510.1:159752-167596 GCF_000690835.1 Fulmarus glacialis
TGCTGCCAGTCAACATCCTTAGGGCCATCATCTCAGGACATCAGGCTATTGATGCAAATTCTTCCCACTGTGAGATTAACCTTATTATTTGTAACAGATGTAAAATATTAGGATGAGCTGGTATATTTTCATTTTTGTCCAAAGATTGATTTTTTTTTCCTTGATCTGTTCTGCATTACCCAAATACATGAAACAGCAATTAAAACCAGCACTGCATAAAGCTGCAGGTGAGATGAAAAAATAAGCACAGGAGCATGCAAATAAAGGAATATATTCCATCAGCTATATATGTCCACTGTAAATATAAGTGCATTTTAATCATTATCATTTTAGAAGGAAACTTCAAAGAAACTTAGACCCGGAATCATTGGATTTAGTTGCCATAAGCAGAACTGACATTGACACACTCCCTAGTCTTATCTCACTTCCTGAGAAGTTATGTTTTACCATGAAGTTTCACAAATGAAATTTTCCTGTCTGCTTAGGAAACATCACTCTATAATGTCAGAAATGAACAGTTTGACACCTGTCCCATGCCTGACAAAAATCATCAAAAAGACATTGTTCCTGATGTTAGCCAGACCCTAGTAAAAATATATAAACATTCCTTTGAGCAGAGATTGGAACATACTTGGTGGAAGAAATATGATTCCTCCTATTCTTATGAATTTCCTTATTTCGGAGGTGGGGGAAAACAGGAAGGAGTGGTGCTGTTGTACAGGACGGGCTGGAGTTGGCATACTTCAGAGGGAGACACTGTTTAGGGTAACAGCAGTAAGCTAGAGAAGACAGTGTCTTATCAGGAGGTGGGAGCCAGACCTCATATCCAATGGGCTGGTGCTATATCATGAAACAGTCACATGAAAGAGGTAGAAAAATCTCCTTTTTTCAGTTGTGTTACTGTATGCAGTAAGAAAAGATTTCTCACTGCTTTCTTACTCTAGTATCAATCAAATATTGCCTTTCAAATGTGGATCTCTGTACAAGTACTTGTACCAAGCTTCAGGCAAAAATTCCTGATCTGCCACTACAGCCATCAGCATCTCCCCTTCCCCAAGCACTCCTGGCACAGCAGGAAGCATTTGTACTGGAACCTCCTCGCTTTTAATAGCAGAAAGCTAAGTGGCACCAGACGAGTATCTGGTCCAGATGTGTGGCATTACAAACACTTTAAAGATTTTACATTGTCTCTGACCCTTTTACATTGGCAAAAATACCATAATGCCGTTAAAAGCAAGGAAAACCCCGTATCTGATGGGGAACAAGATATATAGTTATTTATGCGGACTATCTCGAAGCCCAATAGAGGTATGTACTTAGGATGTAAGGAGGCTGTCAGAAGAATATAATTGAATTATTGAGCATCCTTGCAACCCAGGGGTGGGCTCCAGGACCTGCACAACAGAGCAAAAGGAGAAGAGACGTGCTGGGGTCAAACACAACTAAACAGATGCCGCATGTTTCTGACCTGGATTACGTGGCACTTGCTATTCCTCACGTGCAGTAAATAGCTGCACTCACCGCATTTTTTTTTACATCCTTATTGGCTGGAAACCACCCTGTGAGGTGGATCACTCCTGTAAAGCTGAGCATGCCAAGCAGAAGTGGCTCTCCCTTCAGCGGCTCGTCTCAATGACAGCAGCTGCAACAAGCAACCACTGCAGTGCCTGCCCAAGCGAAGAGGAGATTGAACACACGAGAGCCTTCGGCTAGCAGAGAAGAATAAAGTAAAATGCTTTTTCCTCCTACTCATTTCTGTCTTCACTCAAAACTGGTTTAGACAACTTAAACTGGACAAGTATGTGTCCAGTTTTCTTTCTCTCCTAAGTTTGAAAAGAGCAGTGTGCGTTCTTATTAAAGACGGATTATGTGAGGTGGAACAACATAAATCGACTATCCTGCTGGCATGGAAACTGTGCAGGGCCTTTCTGCACTCAGAAATGGAAGGTTTCAGCAGCCTCCAACCAGGAATGGAAAAATAGATGTAAAGAAGCAAGCTAAGCCCATGACATCTATCTGGTTCCAAGAACCACTCAGCCAGTCTCATTGTGCAGGGTAACTATATAACCATCATAATGTACAATAACCCTCAATGAAAGAGTCATAAATTTCACCTGTTTACAGGTGTGAGAGCCAGGGGTTTGATTTTCTTTTCTTTTCTTTTTTCTTCCTAACTACTTTTCAAGGATAACGTGGCTTCTATAAAGTCCTCTCTGGCACACACTTGCTGGTAAGTATAAGGGTAAGGGAGACATCTTCATGCAACTTTTAGTTTGCTGTTGAGTTCTGTGCGGTGCTTTAGGGAAAAAGGCCAAATGCTGGTTTACATGCATTGAATCTCATAAAATTTATCAGAATTTCATAAGAGTAAAGCAAAGCTGAAATTTTGGTCCTCTTTAGACCTGTTTCACTGATTTTTCTAATGTTTTGTACTCTATTTTTCAAGAATATTGCTGAGGGAAATGACTACAAATTACATGTAGGAGTTGTCTTGGCAGGCAATGTAGAGATCTACTTTATGTAATCATAAGGCTGGAAAAACCAAAACCATTGTCTCTGGAAAACTGCTTTTAACGTTTTTCCTTTTTGTAAGAAGATTTGTATTTGCTCGGTAATCTAAAATGTCCTGAAGTCCTGTAAAAGGGCTATTAGGGGAATATTTAACATAATTTTGCCTAAGTCTACTGTAAAAACTTGCAATGACTTCTGTAAAATGATAGGAACAAATTAAAAACATATGGAGTTCTTCATAGTATGTTTGGTCATTCTTTTTTGGCTCCCCTCACACCGGGTCTCACTGGGAGGTGAATATGCCGAAGGCTAGCATAAGTTATAGAAGTCCTAATGTTCTTCTAATTTATGATTGCTGTCATGGGCTGTCAGGCCAAGATCCCCAGAGCACAATGAATCCCACTTCTCAGCTTGCTGTTATCACTGATAATACAATATCAGCAGTATTAGGAGAAAAAAGCAGGTATTCCTTAACACCGCGCAAATCTGAATTTAAGTGTAATTCAGGTGTTACCTACCTTCCAAATTCAGAGCTACCACTGCTGTGTCGTCCTCTAATCCTTCAATCACCTCGCACTTATATCTCCCATAATCCTCCAGTATTATATTTGTGATTATAAGGGAGGCATCATTTTCACTGCTTTCTCTCAGAAACACTCTGCCCTGGTAGTTTCCGTAGCTCTTTCTGTGGTGTCCCATTGCAACAAAGACATCCACTTCTTTGAGGTAATCTGAGGTGAGTTTGGTCCACTTGACCCGGATTTTGTGGGTTCCTGAGCCAGCTGTTGATGTGTGTTCATGGTAAAATTTACATGGCAGTGTGACATTGCCACCCCGGTGTGAGAAGATTTTAGCTTGCTCTGCTACCACAAGTAGACGGGGTCCATTTTCTGCTAGGATTCAAGAAGAAAAACAAAAACAAGAATTAGTCTACAATCTACCTTTTACAGAATGGATACGATCAATGCCATAACAACCATCAGCTATATTACACATTAGGTCTGCAGAATCAGTTCCCTGCAATCATTTTGTACCTATGCGGTAGTAGGGCACATAAAACCAGTTATATGTAAACATTTACTTAGCTGCAAGTATGTCTGTGTGTGTACACTCCCAGACAGGCAGAGAGGCAAACTGGTTTGCAGCATTGGATTGGACATTAGGAAAAACTTCTTTACGGAAAGCGTGGTCAGGCCTTGGAACAGGCTGCCCAGGGAAGTGGTTGAGTCACCATCCCTGGAGGTATTTAAAAGACGTGTAGGTGAGGCGCTTAGGGACATGGTTTAGTGGGCATGGTGGTGTTGAGCTGATAGTTGGACTCGATGATCTTAGAGGTCTTTTCCAACCTTAATGATTCTAAGATTCTATGATTGCCCCCTCATACAGGCAGAAGCTATCCTACATACTCCATAGTCATGAAGATAGAGTTGTATCAATATATTGACAGAGTTGTACAGCTGGTAGATGAAAGGCATCATCCATAAAAGGCTCCACACAAAAATTCCATATTTCCTTGTGGGTTGTTCCAGAGTTGTCCATCAACACTGCATTTTTTTTCATAATTCAATTCTTATGTATGGACTCAGCTTATTCAAGCAGCAGCATACAAAGCTCCTCATAATCTTGGATACAGTGAATCACTCTCACAAAACAGAAAAACCATTACTGTATCAAATAGCAGTATTATATTGTCAGCATAATTCTAAAATGTCTCATTTTCTATATGTATTTTCTTCTAACATTTGAGTTCAAGTTCCTCTTCTGACATACTTTGACCAAAGCAAGGAAGTCCAATTTATCTTCAAATGTAAAATTCAGTCGTCTCCTGGCCCCTTTCCCGATCATCTCAATCTGGTTTTTTTTTCATCTGTTTTCCTCATCTCCTTCAAACTTGTCACTACTTTATCTTTGATATTTTGAACTCACTTTTCACACAAACAAGTGTTTAACTGGCTGGCTCCTCTCCTCCTCAGCCTCACCCCAGACCCCCTGCTCTCTTTTCTCCCTAGTAGGTCACTAGAGCTGACGTTGCTCTATGCAATGATTATATTTAGGACAGTCAGCTTGAGCACGTGCTCGCTTCCAACCTTAAGTCTCTGGGGCTTCTTTGACAGGCTGTACTGCCTTGGGAAAACCCTGGAAAGCACAGATTTCATGGTGGTAGTCAGCAGATGTATCCAAAAGCGAGAATATTTCCTTCTTTCATTAGCTCTTTCCTCTCCCCTCATGCGCAGTTTGCAAAATTGATTTAGCAAGCTCAGCGCTTCTGTAGATATTGCTGTCCTCTATCACTGAGACACCAAAAGAAACTAGCAATGAATCACCAGCGCTCTGCTCGCAAACCTCACTCTTCATAGCAGATTACAAAGAAAGACTTTGTAACTCTCTGTGTGTGTTCAGCAAGTCAAGAAAGGTGATTCCTGACTTTAAGGCTCGGTCTGGCTCTCTCTAACTTCAGCAAAACGCTAAGTTCCCAAATGTGGGGGCTGCTGAGAGGCTGACCCTATGAAGACTAGCAGCAATTTTCTGCTGGCATCCATGGGGATGAATCTGGATTGATAGGAAAAACACGCAGAAATGTGTGCAAAAATGTCATCAGCCAGAGAGAGGTGTGGATGATGGAAGGAGGGAAGGACTGGGATGGAGATGGGCTGACAGACGAGGTGTCAGTGATGAGCCCACCAGGGAGTACCCCACCCGGCCAGCTGTCTGTTCACAGCACTGCAAAAACCTGCGGTGTGTCCGCAGCCACGGGGGGTGCAGGGAGACATTAGGGTCTGTAGCTCATAAATGTCTCCAGACAGTCCTAGGCTTCTGAGTCTTGTTGACAGGTCTGCTGGCTGAATGATATATTCACCTAAACTGCAGTTTCAGCTTGACTTCACTATCTGTCCACGCTGGCTGTGCTAAGCAGAAGAAACCCCAGGGTATGCTGCATTTTATGATTATGTAAAAATCATGTTCAGGGGTGATAATTGCAAACTCAAACTCGCTGAGTGCAAACTTGCATCTGCTTAAGAAAAACAGGTATCCCAAATGTGTAGTTCTTTGTCAGGCGATGCTGTGTCAAGAGCATTGTTGTTACCTGCACAGGACAGACTAGCCAGGGCCCCAGCTTCCTCAAGAATGAACGAGCTTGAGTGGCCAAAATTGTTTTATCAGGATGAGAGACCTTCCTACCTAATGAGAAATCATTACTGCAGAGCGATCACTTGCAGCTCCATATAACTGGTTTTCTTTTTCACTGCCCTTCTTCCCAGAAGCGAGCAGAGGCTCGGGGCTGCTCCGATAACCCATCTTCCCCCTTTCAGAGGAGAGCATCCAAGGAGAGAGGTGATCTGAGGCAAGGCACCATGGAAAGTGTTGCTAAGACTGTTTCCACAGGACGAGGAGAAGGAAGAAAGTGAAGGCAGCCAAGATGGTTTGTTTGCGAATTTCCCTGTTTCCTTCAGGGACAAAGATGTTCCATAGACTTCTGTCCACCTTGGGAGGAGAAATGTTATGCTTTGGGGTGGTTATTACCAAGAAATCTGAATCAGAGCTCAACTATGTTGGGTCTTTAATACTGAAATAGTCAAGTTAATAAATATTAGCAGAAAAGACTGGGGCAGGAGGGAGAGTCTGACGCAGGCTGCTAACGCTCGCTCTTTCTAACAACAGCTGGTCTGTGCCAGCAAGCCCTGGAGACTTGCCCAGAGCACTGTCACCTCTGACTCCACCGTTAGCATCCTAATGCGGTGGTGTACCTCTCTCCTGGCTGCTTCCCATCTCCTCTGGCCCTTTGCAGCAGCCGTTACCTGAGTTTATATCTCAGTAAGTATAAACAACAGAGGGGACAGCAATCTGGGAAAGGAAAGAAAAGCATGGCTTTTCTCAGCCTGGAACATCTCCTACAACTCTGGAGATTCAAAGGGAGATGCAACGCTTGAAATATGCCTCCACCCTCAAGTTTTCTAAAAGCCAATTCTTTTTTACAAAAAAAGACATGATGTGCCCTTCTCTCTGGCAAGACAATGGGGCAGAAAATTACATTGCTGCTGCTCCCAGACCTAGGAGAGGAGGAAGGAAAAATCTCTGGCTTTCCAGGAAAAGCAGATGTCAGATTGGGGGATGCTGCATAGTTTCTTTTTGGCCTAGAAGACATGCAGAAGACATGCAGGCAGCAGGGATTCAGGATTAAAAATGAGATGACTGGGATTTGGCAAGAGGCCAAGAGGTCTCTCTTATGCAGCAGCCAGGGAGAAACAGGGCCAAATTCACCTAACTGCATATTTTTGGGAGCACGGCAAAATTAATGGCCTTGGTCTTTGGAGAAGGAGTTAAAAAAAAAACCACAACAAACAAAAAAATGCCTAAACACAGAGCAAACCAGAATCTCTTCATTTACAATATGTTTAGCACTCTTGATGCAGCATTCTAGCTTACTGCTCTGAAAATAAGCTTAAACAAGGAATGAATTCTGCTTCCTGGGTTATCTTAATACAATGAGCAACGATGTGTTGTGAAACGGTGATCTGACCATGGAAGATGGGGTAAACTCTCCTTTAACTTGTCATAGTGGCTGCTTTCATCATGGGGTTTCTGACAAGGCTGCTCCTTCTGAATAAAATTGTCTTTGTATCTAAATGGCAGGAATATCTAACAGATGAGTGCAAGAAGGAAAAAGATGGGACATGTGAGTGTTATCACAGAGTCCAGCATGTTCTTGAAGAAGACAATACTTCTTTTTCCCCAGAACTACTTTCTTCAGAAGTACAATCACGGAATTTGTAAGGTGAATGGCCAAACAACTATAAACTCTGCAAACCCCAGATAATCCCTTGCTAAACAGTTGTCTGCAACAGGACAATTTGGATCCTAGCTGGAGACAAGACAGACCACATGCATGGCCATTCAAGAGCCTCAGACGGTGGACTAATGGTGAGGAATGGCTGGGCAACCTCCAGCTGCTTCTTCTGTTGGGAACAGAGATGGCAACAGCCTGGTTATTGGCTCTGGTCTCAGCTCTGAGGCCAGAAACGGGATGAGAAAGGTTTGCTAGGTGGGGTTTTCACCCTTCCAAGCATATTTAGCCTTGTAAGACAGCTTAGCTGTTAGTACAGAACCAGGCACCACTGGTGACTAATATTTTTTCCACTCCTGCTTCCCTTCTATCGATTCTGACAGGCTGTGGCCTTTTGTTAATCCTCTTGGTGCAATTAGATGGATGACAAAGGGAACATAATACGAAAACAGCTAACCTAGCTAAAAATGAGTTTGTTCAAGTTGCAGAAGCTGACCAGCTGTGCGGGATAACACACAGCTCTGGGAGCTGCTTTTCCAAGCTGTAGGGA